>NC_133332.1:175467287-175499787 GCF_042186555.1 Aquarana catesbeiana | reverse complement strand
ATTTTTAACGAAAAACGAAATAAATAAAAACGAATTTCGGGAGTAACTAAATAAAATACATTTTTCGGACGAAAACGAAATTCCGAAACAAAATATTTCAGTGTGCACATGTCTACCTGATAGGAGAGAGGAGAGGAGGCACATCACCAACGAGGCAGGATGCCCTCCAGAGGCCAGCCTAAGGGCAGCACACTGACTGTATCACACTGCAAAGCTCCGCATGTGCAGGGTGCTGCTGTCTCTGTGCGTTATTACAAAAATTCTTTGGTGTGGGCCTTTTTCGAGACGAGTGCATCAGATCGCACCGCTGCTATTTGCAACATATGTCTCAAGTGTATCTTGCGTGGCCAAAACATCTCCCGCTTGGGCACCACATGCTTGACCAGACATATGTTGACCTGCCATGCAGTTCATTGGCAAGCGTATCTAAAAGACCCACACCAAAGAACAAAGAGGACCTCTCCTTGCTCCTCATCAGCTGAGATCTCCAACCCCACTATACCTTCAGTCCTCTCTGAGACCTGCGCTGAGAGGAATGAAGGTATAGAATTAGGTGTCTCACAGCCAAGTACTTGTGGGTAATCTGCTTTCGGTACACCGACGTCAGATTGTACCAGGCAAATTTCCCTGCCCCAGCTGCTGCACCGCCAAAAGAAGTTGGCTCCTAGCCATCCACATGCCCAGCGGTTGAATGCTAGCTTGGCAAAATTGCTAGCACTTCAACAGCTACCTTTTTAGTTGGTATACTCTGCCCCCCTTCTGTGAGTTTGTGGAATGTGCGGTTCCTCAGTGGCAGGTACCCAAACGCCACTTTTTCTCACGGAAGGCAATTCTGGCTCTCTACCGGCATGTGGAAGGCAATGTCCATGCCTCGCTGGACAGGGCGGTCAGCGGTAAGGTGCATATTACCGCTGACTCATGGTCCAGCAGGCACGGACAGGGACATTACCTAAGTTTCACGGCGCATTGGGTGACTCTGCTGGCAGCTTGGAAGGATGCAGGACAAGGTGCAGTAGTGTTGGAGGTTGTTTCGCCACCACACCTCCAAAATACCACTACTAATGATTCTGACACACCTCTCTCCTCCACCCCCTCCTCTTCTTCTTCCTCCATGGCCTCTTCCTGTGCTTTGTCCTTGGAACCAGCAGTGCTCCGTAGGCGTCAAAGGGGCTACGCAAGTATGCAGGCCAAAAGATGCCATGCGGTGCTTGAGCTGGTGTGCTTGGGGGACAGGAGCCACACTGAGACAGAGATTCTGTCAGCTCTGCAGGGGCAGGTTCAGAGGTGGTTGATGCCACGCCAACTTAAGGCAGGAATGGTGGTTTGCGACAATGGCGCCAACCTCCTATCCACCCTCCGACAGGGACAAATGACCCATGTGCCCTGTTTGGCTCACGTCCTTAACTTGGTGGTGCAGCGGTTCTTGGGCAGGTACCCGGGCTTACAGGATGTCCTGAGGCAGGCCAGGAAAGTCTGTGTGCATTTCCACCGGTCATATAATGCCAGTGCTCGGCTGGCAGACATCCAAAAGGAATTTAACCTGGCCAAGAACCGCCTAATCTGTGACATGCCCACCAGGTGGAACTCAACATTGGCCATGCTGCAGTGGCTGCACATGCAGCAGAGGGCCATCAATGAGTACCTGTGCGACTATGGCACCAGGACAGGGTCAGGGGAGCTTGTTTTTTTTTCACCATGCCAGTGGGTTATGATCAGGTATGCATGCACTGTCCTGTCACCATTTGAGGAGGCCACGAGGATGGTGAGCAGTGACAGTGCATGCATCAGTGACACTGTCCCCCCTGTCCACCTGTTGGAGCACACACTGTGTGGAATAATGCACAGGGCACTTGACGCAGAACAGAGGCAGGAAGAGGAGGACTTCCTTAGCTGTCAAGGCCCCCTTTATCCAGACAGTGTTCTTGCGTGCCCGCCGATCACACAGGAAGAGGACGAGGAGGAGGAGGAGGAGGATTGTGTCAGTATGGAGGTGGAGCCTGGCACTCAGCATCAGCAGCAGTCTTTAAGGGATCATTTACAGTCCCAAGAAAGACATGGACTTGTACGTGGCTGGGAGGAGGTGGCTGTGGATCATGTCGTCCTTAGTGACCCAGAGGACTCCAGACACAATGCCTCATCAAACCTACGCTGGATGGCCTCCCTGATCCTGCAAAGCCTGCGGAAGGATCCTCGTATTCGTGGTATCAAGGAGAAGGAACAATACTGGCTGGCAACCCTCCTTGATCCACGTTACAAGAGTAAGGTTGCGGACCTTATCTTGCCGTCGCAGAGGGAGCAGAGGGTGAAACATCTTCGGGAGGCCTTGCAGAAAGGTCTGTGCAACGCGTTCCCAGACACTGGGAGGTTACAAATTCCTGTTTCTGGACAACGTGTTGCTGAGGCTTCGGTCAGTCAAAGAAGGAGCGGTGGAGAAGGTGGCCATCCGATGCGTTCAGACAATTTTTTAATCCGCAGCCCCAAGGTATGATCGGTTCCAGATACCATCGCCAGCATCTGTTTTACATGGTGCAGGAATACCTAGGGGCAAGATCTGAGTTGGACAGCTTTCCCACCAAAAATCCTCTGGGTTACTGGGTCTTGAGGATGGATCACTGGCCAGAGCTTGCACAGTATGCAATTGAGCTACTTGCCTGTTCTGCATCCAGCGTTCTTTCGGAAGGCACATTCAGTGCTGCTAGAGGCTTTGTAACCGATTACAGGGTGCGCCTGTCCACCGACTCGGTCGATCAACTGACCTTCATAAAAATGAATCAGTCTTGGATCACCACCAGCTACCAAGCACCTGATGCTGATGTAACCGAATACATTTTTTTGAAATGTCAGATCCCTTCAAAGACCACCTATGCTGATGCTGAGTGATTATCCTGTTATACTGAGTAATTATCCTCTTCCTCCTCAATGATCACGATGATCCCTTGTAAGAACATTTTTGGTTCTGGGTGCCGCCAGTCCCACCACCCGTGCCTAAGGCCCAATTTTTCAGCCCCTGTTTAACAGGTGCATGTAATTACAATGTTTCATGCAATTCTTTGCAGCAGGGCTAGTTCCTGCGCCCCAACTAGAGTATCTGTGGGGGGTTGCAGTGTTGTGGCACCAGTGCCTAGGGCCCAATTTTTCAGCCCCTGTTTAACAGGGGCGTGTAATTACAATTTTTGATGCAATTCTTTGCAGCAGGGCTAGTTCTTGCGCTCCAACTAGAGTATCTGTGAGGGGTTGCAGTGTTGTGGCACCAGCACCAGTGTCTAAGGCCCAATTTTTCAGCCCCTGTTTAAAAGGAGTGTGTAATTACAATTTTTGATGCAATTCTTTGCAGCAGGGCTAGTTCCTGTGCTCCAACTAGAGTACCTGTGAGGGGTTGCAGTGTTGTGGCACCAGTGCCTAAGGCCCAATTTTTCAGCCCCTGTTTGACAGGGGCGTGTAATTACAATTTTTGATGCAATTCTTTGCAGCAGGGCTATTTCCTGCGCTCCAACTAGAGTATCTGTGAGGGGTTCCAGTGTTGTGGCACCACCACCACCACCAAAGGCCCAATTTTTCTGCCCCTGTTCAACAGGGGCATGTAATTACAATTCTTGATCTAATATTTCACAGCAGGGCCCTGTGAGGGCTTACAGTATTGTGGCCACAACAACACCTAAGGCCCAAATTTCTGCTGAGTATATAGGGCAGGCCCCTACTTTCAAGCATCCAACTTACAAACGACTCCTACTTGCAAACGGAAGGAGACAACAGGAAGTGAGATGAAATCTACCCCTAGGAAGGGGCATTCTCTCCTGTAAGAGTTAATATGGGAAAAAAAACCTTTCTCCTTTCCACTGATGCTTTATCACCAATCCTTGTTTCACAAAAAAACCCAAATTTTCAAAAAACATTTGTCATTGGGACAAAAAGTGAGGTGAAATCTTCTGAAGAGGAGCACAGACAGCAAAACAAATGTCACAGGGGTGATAACCCTTCCCTATGTTTTCTAAAAAGCTTAAAATAGATTTTTTTGGCTGGAGCTAAACACGTTAAAAATGTACCAGTTCAAAATTACAAACAGATTCTACTTAACAACAAACCTACAGTCCCTGTCTTGTTTGCACCGCCTGTATACTGCTGTTCAGAGTATATAGGGCCTGGGGGCCCCACACTTTTCCTTTTTTAATTTGGGTGCAGGGTTCCCCTTAATATCCATACAAGACCCAAAGGGCCTGGTAATGGACTGGGGGGTACCCATGCTGTTTGTCTCACTGATTTTCATCCATATTGCCAGGACCCAACATTACATTAAAGCCACAAGCAGTTTTAAATGACTTTTTTTCCTTTAAAAATCACATTTTGTGCAGGGACTGTTCTAAGCACTGGAAACACGCGCCACTTTACAGGCATACAATAGACACCCCCCAAGTACGATATTTAAAGGAATTTTTCACTTTTTTTACTTTAAGCATCATTAAAATCACTGCTCCCGAAAAAACGGCTGTTTTTAAAAGTTTTTCTTGCATTGATACATGTCCCCTGGGGCAGGACCCGGGTCCCCAAACCCTTTTTAGGACAATACCATGCAAATTAGCCTTTAAAATGAGCACTTTTGATTTCAAATGTTCGAGTCCCATAGACGTCAATGGGTTCTAACGTTCGTGCGAATTTTCGGTCCGTTTAAAGGTTCTGGTGCGAACCTAACCGGGGGGTGTTCGGCTCATCCCTACCTGTGATACAGTTTGCAGATAGCAACAGTGCAATCTGCTGCAGATGTGCTGAAAAAGGCCCAGACAGAGCTGAGCTGTGGGGGGTGGGTCGGGAGATAACAGCTCCAGAATGTGATGGAATAGGGTGGCTGTTCTCTACTCTTTCTTGATGCTGACCTCCTTGGGGTTGTGCCGCCTCACCTTTAGTTTCCTCCTCTGATCTATCTGGCACCCAAGTCGCATCAGTGACCTCATCATCATCATCATCTCCATCTCCTCCATTTCATCATTACCACTTGAGACAACTTGGCAATACGCTGCGGCTTGGGGAACATGAATGCCAATTTGTCTACCAGTGTTCCTCCCTCTCTCTAGGCTTATGTTCCTGTCATCCTCAACCTCAGAACCAGCATCTGAATCCAGTAATGGCTGGGCATCATCAAGGAGCAAGTGGCTGACATGGTCAAATAACTCAGCTGTCTCCTCAAGGTCTGATGTTAGGGCAGGAATAGATGTGGACAAGGAGGTAGGTTTATCCACTCTGGCAACTGCAGGGGACTGCACACTTGTCTCTGCTTGTGTGACAGAGGATGAGGAGGATGAGGAAGGTTTAGTAAGTCAGTCCACCACCTCCTCTGCATGCTGTGGCTGGATAGCATGGGCAAACTCACTAAACAGAGGAAATTATGCCCTGCATGAGGACTGACCACCATGTCCACCTTTTCCTGTGGACACATTTGTTGCTGGCCCCCTTACAGTGCCAAGGGAACAACTGCCTCTCCTTGTTCTTCTCCCAGACATCATTGTGAGGGAGGGGGTGGTGCTTATAAGCAAATATAAAGGAGAAACTGAAATCTGTACGTAGATGCACTTTAATAAATGTAAAGAGGTGTTTGTTGCCCTTTAATTTGAGTACTCACACTACACAGACACACTCCACGAATACAATATAATATACTGCAATATAATGCGCCAAACGTACAGTGACGCACAGAACTATATGATGTTAAACTGGCAGTAACACACACAGAAGTAAATGGCGTTAAACTGGCAATAACACCCAAAACTATATGGCGTTAAACTTGTAGTAATGCACACAGAATTATATGCGTTAAACTGGCAGTAACACACACAAAACGATATGGCATTAAACTGGCAGTAACGCACGCAAAACAATATGGCGCTAAACTGGCAGTAATGCACGCAAAACTATATGGCGTTAAACTGGCATTAATGCACAAAACTATATGGCGTTAAACTTGTAGTAACGCACACAGAATTATATGGTGTTAAACTGGCAGTAATGCAAGCAAAACGATATGGCGTTACACTGGCAGTAACGCATGCAAAACTATATGGCGTTAAACTGGCAGTAACACACGCAAAACTATATGACGTTAAACTGGCAGTAACGCAGGCAAAACGATATGGCATTAAACTTATAGTAACGCACAAAACTATATGGCGTTAAACTTATAGTAACGCACACAGAATTATATGGCGTTAAACTGGCAGTAACACACGCAAAACGATATGGCGTTAAACTGGCAGTTACGCACGCAAAACTATATGGCGTTAAATTGGCAGCAATGCACGCAAAACTATATGGCGTTAAACTGGCAGTAACGCACAAAACTATATGACGTTAAACTGGTAGTAATGCACGCAAAACTATATGGCGTTAAACTGGTAGTAACGTACAAAACTATATGACGTTAAACTGGCAGTAACGCACTCAGAAGTAAATGGTGTTAAACTGGCAATAACACACAAAACTATATGGCGTTAAACTTGTAGTAATGCACACAGAATTATATGCGTTAAAATGGCAGTAACACACGCAGAATGATATGGCGTTAAACTGACCAGCACGTCCACCTTTGCCTGTGGACACATTTGTTGCTGGCCCCCCTACAGTGCCAAGGGAACATCTGCCTCTCCTTGTTCTTCTCCCAGACATCATTGTGAGGGAGGGGGTGGTGCTTATAAGCAAATATAAAGGAGAAACTGAAATCTGTAGATGCACTTTAATAAATGTAAAGAGGTGTTTGTTGCCCTTTAATTTGAGTACTCACACTACACAGACACACTCCACGGATACAATATAATATACTGCAATATAATGCACCAAACATACAGTGACGCACAGAACTATATGGCGTTAAACTGGCAGTAACGCACACAGAAGTAAATGGCATTAAACTGGCAATAACGCCCAAAACTATATGGCGTTAAACTTGTAGTAATGCACACAGAATTATATGCGTTAAACTGGCAGTAACACACACAAAACGATATGGCATTAAACTGGCAGTAATGCACGCAAAACAATATGGCGTTAAACTGGCAGTAATGCACGCAAAACTATATGGCGTTAAACTGGCAGTAACGCACGCAAAATTATATGGCATTAAACTGACAGTAATGCACAAAACTATATGGCGTTAAACTTGTAGTAATGCACACAGAATTATATGGTGTTAAACTGGCAGTAATGCACGCAAAACGATATGGTGTTACACTGGCAGTAACGCATGCAAAATGATATGGCGTTAAACTGGCAGTAACGCACACAAAACTATATGGCGTTAAACTGGCAGTTACGCACGCAAAACTATTTGGCGTTAAACTGGCAGTAATGCACGCAAAACTATATGGCATTAAACTGGCAGTAACGCACAAAACTATATGGTGTTAAACTGGCAGTAACGCACAAAACTATATGACATTAAACTGGCAGTAACGCACAAAATTATATGACGTTAAGCTGGCAGTAACGCACACAAAAGTAAATGGCGTTAAACTGGCAATAACGCACAAAACTATATGGCGTTAAACTTGTAGTAATGCACACAGAATTATATGCGTTAAACTGGCAGTAACACACGCAAAACGATATGGCGTTAAACTGGCAGTAACGCACGCAAAACTATATGGCGTTAAACTGGCAGTAATGCACAAAACTATATGGCGTTAAACTTGTAGTTATGCACACAGAATTATATGGTGTTAAACTGGCAGTAATGCACGCAAAACGATATGGCGTTAAACTGTCAGTAACGTACGCAAAACGATATGGCGTTACACTGGCAGTAACGCATGCAAAATGATATGGCTTTAAACTGGCAGTAACGCACGCAAAACTATATGGCGTTAAACTGGCAGTAACACATGCAAAACAATATGGCGTTAAACTGGCAGTAACGCACAAAACTATATGGCGTTAAACTTGTAGTAACGCACACAGAATTATATGGCGTTAAACTGGCAGTAACGCACAAAACTATATGACGTTAAACTGGCAGTAACGCACACAGAAGTAAATGGCGTTAAACTGGCAGTAAAGCACAGAACTATATGGCATTAAACTTGTAGTAATGCACACAAAACTATATGGCATTAAACTAGCAGTAACGCACACAATACAATATGGCGTTAAATTGGCACGCAATACAATATGGCATTAAACTGGCAGTAACACACGCAAAACTATATGGCGTTAAACTGGCAGTAACGCACGCAAAACTATATGGCGTTAAACTGTAAGTAACGCGCGCAAAATGATATGGCGTTAAACTGGCAGTAACGCACGCAAAACTGTATGGAGTTAAACTGGCAGCAACACACGCAATACGATATGGCGTTAAACTGGCAGTAATGCACGCAATACAATATGGCATTAAACTGACAGTAATGCAATTAAATAGACAGTGTTCAACCGTCACTACACTAAAGCTATCTGAACTGTCCCTACTCTAGCTATATACTAATGTCAAGATTACTGACACGGTATCACTACACTACACTGAAACTATCTGAGCTGTCCCTACTCTAGCTATATACTAATGTCAATTGAAGCAAAATATCACAGTATAGCACACTAACTAACTGATAGCACTGAACAGAGCCCTGTTCTATCTCTCTCCACGCCAAAATCATAATGAAAATGGCTGTCATAGAAAGAATACTTTTATACTGTGGGGCGGGAATGAGCCATGATTGGATAAAATCATGATGATAGTGCTCTGTGCCCTGATTGGCTGAAGCTTTCACTGCTTCAGCCAATCACAGCTTGCAATGCACTGTTCAGTGCCGCAATGCCTTGTGGTCGGTTCGGGGGGGGGCGAACAAATGGTCGAACGACCCGTTGGTTCGGCTGTTAATGAACGTCCGAACAGCGAAAGTTCGGCCCGAACTTATGCTCGGGCCGAACTGTTCGCCCATCCCTATCCACTACATTGACCACTACACTACACTGATTACCACTACACTGCACTGATTACCACTACACAAGACTGATTACTACACTACACTATCCACTACACAGCCCACAACATTACACTACAATACCGAGCAGAGCCGTGTCCAGAAGATGGTACCTGCAGTGCGTGAGTGGGGCCGAGGAGTCTTCCAAACAGAGCCTTGTGAAAGGGGGGAACCAGGACCATCAGTGTCCCCAGCCAGCGGAGCCCTGGTCCTTCCATCAGTGTCCCTGCTCATCAGACACACGGAGGGCGGAGGGTTGGCGGCGGTGGGTGGAGGCTGATGACTTCCTTGTGTTCAGTGGAGAGCGGGGAGGGTTCACCAATCTCTGCAGCCAATAGGCTTCAGTGTACAATAGAATTTTCTATTTGTACACTGAAGAGAGAAGCCGTTCCTCTGCACTGAACACAAGGGGAAACAACACTCGTGGCAGCGGCGGCCATTTTTGTGTAGCCGCTGCCATTTTTAGCCAAAAACATTCCTGATTTTCCTGGGAAAGAAGCAAAATCCCAGGAAAATAATCAGGACAAGCTTAACTTGGGACAAGGGTCCCAAAATCAGGATTGTCCTGGGAAAATCGGGTCTGTTGGCAACTATGCACTCACGCCCATAAGCTATGCAGCAGGCCTTCCTAACTTGAGATCCTCATGCGGTGGATTGGAGGACGTGCGCAGACACAACATCACTCCTCATTGGCTGATGGGTGGAACTCCAGAAGTCTTAGGTTATGCGAGAGGTGAGTGTGACAGGGCTCTTAACACTGTCTGCCCACAGTAGTGTTAAGGTGTCCTGTCACCTCTAAAAAGTCACGCTGCAAATAAGCTGTTCAGGCACTACAAGGCCTGCTTAAATGAGTCAGGGCTCTTAATGCTACCTGAGCACAGCAGTGTTTAGGTCCCCTGTCCCTCAAAACTGGGGTAATGTGTGTAGCACTACCCCCGAAGGAGCTGCTTGGTAATTTTGGGTTCCCTGTTCTGCGCCTAAACTCCAAGAACACCCTCGGCCCCTCTGACACACCTGGTTTATTGAATCACTACAGACGCACGTAGCAACACTAACATATAGAACCTTTCCCGTTACTGTAGGATCTAGGCAATAAAGGAACACATTTGCCTAGGCCCCTTTCACACTGCCACGACTTAAACGTCACGCAATTTCGCCACAATTTCAGGGAATGCCTGTGTAAACTTGAGGTCTATGGACCTCAACTCACATCAAAGTCAGACCAAAGTAGTACAGGGAGGACTACTTTGAAGTCGGTGCAACTTGAAGTCGCACAGATATGAATGGTACTCATTGGAAATTATTGAGTATGACTTGTCATGCGACTTTGCAGTCTCAAGTCGCAGGACAAGTCGCACAAGTGTTTTAGGGGCCTTAGTGGTATACACTATTTGACTATAATTAAGAACTTGCATAAATGACAATTAAAGTGCAGTTCACTAAGCAGAGCAGAACTGCACTCAGGTAATAAAGGTAAACAAATATATCTATATAAGCAGCTCTATATCAATAGCAGAAAAATCAATACGAGATTAGGTAAATCAATATTTAGCAACACAACTAGTTGCTAGAGATTACAGCACATACTTTCTGCTTGCTGATTGGTTGCTAGAGGTTACAGCACATTATTACTGCTCAATGATTGGTTGCTAGAGATTACAGCACATCACTACAACTCACTGGCTGCTAGGGGTTACAGCACATCATTACCGCTCACTGATTGGTTGCTAGAGATTACAGCAGATCACTGCTGTTCACTGATTGGTTGCTACCACTTACTGAGCAGTGGAGCAATCCCAAATAATTGAGCAAGTAATGTGGCACATTAATACACATGCTACAGGAGAGGCTCAGAGACTGCGGACATGCTACAGGAGAGGCTCAGAGATTGTGGACATGCTACAGGAGAGGCTTAGAGACTGCAGACATGCTACAGGAGACGGTCAGAGACTGCAGTTCCTATGGATGGTAGTAGATAATGACCGACTGGCCCTTTCACCAGACCCGGCGATACAGCAACAACTGTTCCTCTGATCAGGAGTTGGCTCACTCTGGGTTGCATGTGGTGACTCAATCTCTGATGGTGTTCCCTCAGCACTGCCCTCTCCCTCTGGAGTTCTGGGTGCACTTCCCTGAAAGCTTTCCTGGGCTCCTGGCTCTCTCTCCCTTCCATTCAGCTGAGCATGCTGTGGGCTGCAGTTTCCTCCCTTAGGGTTGCAATGGGGCCGCTGGTCCTCAGGACTATATGTCCCACAATCCTCTTCTCTGCTCCTTTTTTACTGTATTTCTCCCCTGGCCAAAAGGATTGAGGGGGAAAAACATAGCGGGTGGCTGTGCTGACAGAGACACAGCCAGCCGCTCTGATCTCATGCTGTTCTGCTCTCCTCCTCTGACAGGGGGAGGGAGGGGGAATGGGCAGGAAACACAGAGTCTTCTTTTCGTTGCTGACAGTGGTGGCGGCGGCACAGCATCTCCTCCTCCTGATCCGCTCCCATCGTTTGCTGGCAGAGAGCAAGCAGGATGGCTAACCATGGAACCCGCTACATGTGTTAAGCAATTTAGGGGGCCGCGAGGCCCCTGTGAGCGTGAGGCCTTAGGTGACACCCTAATTTGTCTAATTAAAGAGCCGCATCTGCTGAAACGGTAAACAGGGATGTACCGGACCCCTGCTCTGAGCCACTCTGCATGGCAGTGTGAACCTAGCCTGAAACTCTGTCTATTTTCAGTATATACAAAACCAGATGTATTGGAAGTATTTTTGTAAATGATTGTGTTGAGTTTTATATGTATCCCTGAGACTCAAGATTGTGGCATAGCAACTTATTTTATAGGTACAAGGAAGCCCATGTTTTGTTTACCACAGCCCTTAACCAGTTGACGACTGCCGCACGCTGATGTACGTCGGCACAATGGCACGGACAGGCATAAGGGCTTACCTGTACGTCCTTGCCTGCCCGTGGGTGGGGGGTCCGATTGGACCCCCCAAGGTGCCTGCAGCAGTCTTATTAGCGTCAGGAGGTGATTCATGGCCACCACCTCACGATCGCTCCTGGCAAATGACAGGCTTCCTCGGCTTCTGAACTGTAATCAGAAGTGGAGGAAGTGATGTCATCGCTCCTCGTGAAGCCTTTTCGTTCCGGCTTCTGAGGAGAGAAGACATCAAGTAAGTTTTCACCAAACACTACACTAACAGTAGAACACGCAGGCACACTTTTCTCCCCCCGATCACCCCCCTGTACCCCCAGTCACAGTGACAACAATAGCAGTTTTTTTCTTTTTTCTGATTATTGCATTGGTGTCATTTGTGACAGTTATAAGTGGTAGGGCAGTTAGTGGTAGGCCCCTTTAGGTCTAGGGTACCCCCTAACCCCCTTAATAAAGTTTTAACTCCTTGATTACCCCCGTCGCCAGTGTCACTAAGCGATCGTTTATCTGAGTTCACAGGTGACGCTAGTTAGGCAGGTAAGTATTTAGGTTCACTGTCAGGTGTTTATAGCGTCAGGTACCCCCATATACTACCTAGTAAAGGTTTTAACCCCCTGATTGCCCCCTAGTTAACCCTTTCACCAGTGATCACTGTATAACTGTTACGGGTGACGCTGGTTAGTTAGTTTTTTATAGTGTCAGGGCACCCGCCGTTTATTACCTAATAAAGGTTTAACCCCCTAATCGCCCAGCGGGTGATATAAGTTAAGTTTTAGGATCAGATAGGGTCTGCGTCACCCCAGGCAGCGTCAGGTTAGTGCCAGTACCGCTAACACCCATGCACGCAGCATACACCTCCCTTAGTGGTATAGTATCTGAACGGATCAATATTTGATCCGATCAGATCTATACTAGCATCCCCAGCAGTTTAGGGTTCCCAAAAATGCAGTGTTAGCGGGATCAGCCCAGATACCTGCTAGCACCTGCGTTTTGCCCCTCAGCCCAGCCCAGCCCACCCAAGTGCAGTATTAATCGATCACTGTCACTTACAAAATATTAAACACATAACTGCAGTGTTTGCAGAGTCAGGCCTGATCCCTGCAATCGCTAACAGTTTTTTGGTAGCGTTTTGATACAGTCGCTAACAGCCCCAATCTTCTGCTGTTGAGGTGCAAGAACCGCAGGGCTCTCCTATGGAGCAGAGAAGTACTAGAGCCTCTATTCCTTCTGGTGAACTGGCAAGCACCAGCGGCCTAGTACACCCTGGTCGTACATCCAGCACTGCAGTAACACTTGGAGACGTGGCGAGTCCCATAAGTGCAGTTCAAGCTGGCGAGGTGGCAAGCACAAGTAGTGTCCCACTGCCACCAAGAAGACAAACACAGACCCATCGTGCCCATAGTGCCCTTCCTGCTGCATTCGCCAATCCTAATTGGGAACCCACCACTTCTGCAGCACCCGTACTTCCCCCATTCACTGGCCAACCCGGCATTCAGGTGGAAACAGTTGATTTTACGTCACTTGATTTTTATTCGCTGTTTTTCACCGAAGATCTCTATAGATCTATTGTGGACCAAAGCAATTTGTACACTGGTCAACACATTGCCACTATTCCCCAGTACTCCCTTGCCAGAGATTGGAAACCAATTACGGTTTCTGAATTTAAGATCTTTCTGGGCCTATCCCTCCTCATGGGCATAACCAAAAAGAGTGAGTTGCAGTCATATTGGTCCACTGACCCAATTCACCATATGCCCTTGTTCTCTGCCTCCATGACCAGGGCACGATACGAGCAGATCTTGCGGTTCATGCACTTTAACAACAATGAACTCTGTTGTCCTCGTGGAGACCCTGGATACGATCGGTTCTACAAAATTCAGCCCCTCGTAAACCACTTCAACCAATGTTTTGCAGACTTGTTTACTCCCCATCAAGTTATCTGCGTTGATGAGTCCCTGATTACGTTTTCTGGCCAATTGTCATTCAAACAATACCTTCCTAGCAAGCGTGCCAGATACGGGGTCAAGATGTATAAGCTCTGTGACAGGGCCACAGGCTATGCATGTAGTTTTATGGTTTACGAGGGAAGAGATAGTCACGTAGAGCTGACAAACTGCCCTGACTACATAGGAAGCGCTGGCAAGCTTGTGTGGGATTTGGTGTCACTCTTATTTGGAAAGGGGTACCACTTGTGCATGGACAATTATTACACGGGCGTGCCACTTTTTAGTCACTTGTTTGATCATCAGATTGGAGCATGTGGCACCATGCGATCTAATTGCCGGGGCTTTCCCCAGCGGCTTGTAGATTCCCGTCTTAGGCTGGGGGAGAGAGCCTGCTTGAAGTGTAATAATTTGCTCGCTATGAAGTGGAGGGATAATTAGAATGTTTTTGTTCTTACCTCCCTTCATGCAGACACGACTGTCCAAATTACTACGCCGACTCTCTGTGTCCATGAATATAACCAAAATATGGGAGGGGTGGACTCAGTTGCCCATAAGGCCAGACGTTGGTATAAAAAAGTGTCTGTATACTTATTTCAATTGGCTTTGCTGAACACTCATGTGCTATACAGAGCTTCAGGATGGCCTGGATCCTTTCTTAAATTCCAGGAAGAGATCGTCAGAGCCCTTCTGTTTCCAGACAGTGCTCCACCTCACCTTCCCCAACCAAATGCAGTAAGCCGGATGCATGAGAGGCATTTTCCTTATGTCCTCCCGAGTACCCCTACCCAACGAGCCCCCCCAAAGAAAATGTTGTGTCTGTAGAAAGCACAGATATAGGCATGACACCCGCTTTTATTGTCCCTCCTGTCCTGACAATCCTGGTCTTTGCATTGGTAAATTTTTTTAGCGCTACCATACACTAGTTGAGTTTTAGCGTAGGGTACAGCATTGCACAGACAAGGCACACTTTTACAGGGTCTCCCAAGATGCCATCGCATTTTGAGAGACCCAAACCTGGAACCAGTTACAGTTACAAAAGTTACAGTTACAAAAAAAGTGTAAAAAAAAAAAAAAAAAAAAAGTTAAAAAAACGGAAAATTTATATCAAATACTTACCGTAATTTTCCTTTCCTGATAGGCTCCATGGCAGCATATGTGTGGGTTAGCCCTGCCTCCATAACTACCCAATAGGACCCCTCTCCCATAAATCTTTGCTCATGGAGCCTATCAGGGAAAATTACGGTAAGTATTTGATATAAATTTTCTGTTTTCCTGACAGGCTCCATGGCAGCATACGTGTGGGAAATAACTCACCAAAACACACCCGGGCGGGCAAAATGCTTGAGCAAAGAAACCAAAATTTATTTAACATTGTCAACCGACAATACTTGTAAACCAAAATTAATGGATGACAGAGCAGCTGGTTCAATACAGTAGTGAGAGACAAATGTGTTAATAGAAGACCAAGAGGCTGCTCTACAAATGATTTCAGGTGCGACATGCCGAGAAGCTGCCCAAGAGGTCGAGATACTCCGGGTCGAATGAGCCGTCACTGCCTCTGGAGGAGCCAAGCCCTTTACCTTGTATGCCCTCTGAATGGTCTGCACAATCCAGGAAGAAATTGATCTGACCGAAGCTCGCATTCCCTTGTTTTTACCATGGAGAAGGACGAAAAGAGAATCTGTTCGTCTGAAAGGAGCCGTGACCTCCAGGTATTGTTTTAGAGTTCAGCCTACATCAAGAGGATGAACATCCTGATTATCTGTTGTTTTAAAAGTAGGAAGCACAATCTCTTGGTTTTCATGAAAGACTGAGGTCACTTTAGGGTTTGACCCTAACATGGGAATCAACATTGCTCTGTCTGGGGGGAAAAAAGTCAGAAAAGCCTCCTCTGAACCTAAATGTCTAATTTCTGAAACTCTTTTGGCCGAAGTCACAGCTACCAGGAAAGTGGTATTGAGCGTGAGGTCTCTTGTGGAAAGAGGTTTGCCAGGATCTGATCTGAGATTGGAGAAAAAATCCAAGACAAGAGGGAGGTCCCATTTGGGGAACCTAGGTCTTCTTTGAGGTCTAAGCCTGATGGCTCCTTTAAAGAACTGACGGACCAAAGCATGATTTTCCCATGAAACTCCTGTGAAGGCCGAGATGGCTGACACTTGAACTCTTATGCCCCGTACACACGGTTGGATTTTCTGATGGAAAATGTCCGATCGGAGCGTGTTGTCGGAAATTCCGACCGTGTGTGGGCGCCATCGGACATCTTCCATCGGATTTTCCGACACACAAAGTTTGAGAGCAGGCTATAAAATTTTCCGACAACAAAATCTGATTGCGTCAATTCCGACCGTGTGTGGCCTCTTCCGACGCACAAAGTGCCATGCATGCTCAGAAGAAATTCCGACACGGAACAGCTCAGTCTGGTAAACTTAGCGCTCGCAATGGATACAGCACTTTCGTCACGGTGCAATGTAAAAAATGGTTTAATTCAGCGCACTCTCTTCTTCTTTATAATGTGAGAAGAATTAAGTCGTTTTGCTGCTCATATTCACACACTTCTCACAAACTTCTTTCTTTATTATTTAGCGGGATTCCCTTAATATATTTCGATTTGTCACATCTGACAACATTATTTTGGTGTAGGATTTTTTTTTGTTTTGGTTTTAAGGCAGATTGGTTATTTTTGGCTGATCTTTGTTTTATTGGATTTTTATTTGGACTCCAGAATATTTTTGTGTGTGTTTTGTGTGTCAAATTACCACAACACCATTGATATCTTATATTATTTAATCTGTAGGAGATTGTTTGGTGTTGTTGTCTCTTGTTAATTTCACATTGTACTTTAGAAATGTACCTGAATCCTCACCAGCAAACTGTCCTTTTTGAATGAAAACACACATAGGCAAGTATAATTTTCATTAAAAAAACATTTATTAAGGGCTCACAACTAAACAAAGAGGGAGGCAACACTGGAGAAACAGCTGAAATGGGTGAAGCCTTGGACCCCCAGGGCACACATCAACTATTTTGAAGCAAAATTGGTGGCCTGAGGAGTCCTTATCTAAGGGAGTGCAGTCTGGTCCAGAAGTCCCAGAGATCCGGAAAGCAGCAGATGACATCTATGTCCCCAGGTTGTGGTCATACGAGAGACTGCATCTTTTGTCAGACCAGACTGAACCCAGGGTCATCACTCTCTTGTCTTCTTTCCACGCCTCCTTCCACACTGTGGCTCTGGTGGTGGAGTTGTAGCAACAGCAGGAGGAGGAGGAGGAGGATGGTCCAACTCAATCACGTTGGTCTTGGGTGTTAGTTCCCCACTCACCCCCTTACTTAGGACTTTATAAAGAAGGTCCTCACATAGCTTGCATTGACCCTCCTGCATGCCCTGCAGTTTTGTGGCAGCCATGCAGGCAAAGGCCTCTTCAGGAGTGGGTAAGGCTCAGAGGGACGGAGAAGCCTCCTGAATCAGCCTGAGTGCAGAATCCTGCATGTGAGTCGCCTTCCTTGTCCTTTTGTATGGAAGGTGGAGGGGAGGAACCTGCGATTCAGTCAGGCTGCGACTTGTCCCAGGCTTCTCTTGGCTGACACTTAGCCCCGCCTCCTCCTGGCTGCCGCTAATCCCCGCCTCCTCCTGGCTGCCACATTCCACAACCTCCTCCTGGCTGAGGTCTTCCTGTGTATGAAAAAGGGACATTGTTTTATTTTTTTATTCATCAATCACACACAATTTTCACCTCCTGACTGTTGCAAATTGAATGTTAACAAATATAACAGACTATTATTCTGAGCCCAGCATTTTTTATTTTTGTCCCAATTTTGGGTGCCCACTACTGTCTATTGATATGTAAAACACTTTTTTCAATCCTCAATTAGTGATCAATAATAACATCTAGTAAACATCATTTATTTATTGACCAGAAATCTGTAGAACAATGCTATACCTGACTAAAGCTGGGCTCCTCTATTTCTTCCTGGCTGGAAGGCCCGGGTTGGACATCGGAAGCCTCAGCTGGGGTGGAAGGAAGAGTGGAAGGAAGAGTGGAGAGGGATTCCCTGACTTCAGTCTGGTCTGACAGAAATTGCAGTCTCTCATAGTACCAGAGCCTGGAGACATAAATGTCATCTGCTGCAGCTTCGACCTCTGGGAATCCGTGACCTTCTTGCGCTCCCTAAGATAAGTGCTCCTCAGGCCACCAATTTTGGTTTTGAAATAGGGAATGGTTGCTGTGGGGACCACCGGCTTCACCAACTCCAGCAGTTTCTCCAGTGCTGCCTGCCTCTTTTGTTTATGATTATAATGGGGATGTCTCACCTGCCACAGACAGGGCAGCTCCCTGTATTTGTCTATGAACAGGGGGAGGAAATTGTGGTCATTGAAGCCATCCATTTTCTCTGCAAGACACAACACGAGACAAACCCTAAGGTCAGGGCTATCTCTCCTAATCTTGTTACAATATAGGCATCAATTTCGAAGCAGTATAGGCCCAAGTTTAGATCTTACCTTCGTTATCGCGATCGGCGCCTCCGATGCTCCTTCCTCCACTCACAGATCGTATGTAATATGCACGCGTGTTACGCTTTATACACACTGCGCATGCGTCTAACTCCGCCCGCCGCTGACGTTCGTGCTAGGCTATTCCCCGCCCCTTTTCATTCTGCGCAGTGGGGGAGAGCACATGGCAGATACACAGCAGGTGCGTGCTAATTACAGCAATGAGGAGGAGGAGGAGGAAAGCCCGGAGCCTGAAATGTCTGGATCCAGAAGGAGACGATTTAAGGCCTCAAATATGTCCTTTGGGGAGATGTTGGAGATGGTCAACATCCTGAAGAGGGCCGACTATGACGGGAAGTATGGACCTTACCCCAACCCCAATGTCAGAAAGGCCAAGATCATGGCGAAAGTGGTCAGGAGTCTGCACCGGAATTTCGGGGTACGACGATCAAAAGATCAGCTCAGGAAGCGGTGGTTGGACCTGAAATTACAAGAACATGAGCAGTACAGAAAGATCCGGAGAGTGCTGCAAAAAAGTAAGTAGTTGTCCTGTGTTCCTAATCTTTTTCTGTATATTACGTTCGTGCTGCTCCATGTGCTTTTCTTAAAAGTGTACATTTTAAAATGGCAACTTTCATGTTCATGGGCACATTATGCGTTCGTATCAAACATTTTTATTTCAGACTATAAGACACCATTGTTTTGGCCATATGCATTTGGCCACATTTTTGACGCCCTACTTGTATGAAACTAATTTGGTTGTGTAGATGGGTTTGTACTAGAATGAAATGCAAACTAGATTCTGTGTAAGGAGAGGACACTCAGCAGCAGTTTTCACATCTGGAAACTGGAGTACTAGTGTGGGACACAAGAACACCCTTTTTATTAGGGGGCCCACACAGGTGCTCCAGTGTATACTATAGGGGGGTCTCCATCTGTGAAGCTTGTTTAAAACAGGTAAAAAGTATTGAAGCTTGACAAAGGACACTGAAAATGCTACATATTTGGCCAAAATAGACAATTGTACCCCACTTCCAAGCAGTGTTTCCTATTTATAGTTCTGCCATCAAATATCTGTGTGCTAAGTATAGCATTTTTATTTTACATAGGGGAGAAAAGACTCGGAGGACACCCCTCATCCGAGGAGACCAGAGACCCCCCACCTCTGGAAGAAGGGGAAATCCCCCCAACCCAAGCAGAGCAGGAGGAAGAAGATGTGGCCACAGGCTCAGGTAAGAGATGGATGCCAGCATATTTTTGATACCTGTTTTTGTTTGGTTTCTCTCTTTTTAGGTGATCTTGATGTTGTGGATCCAGATCCTTTCACATCAGAAAGTGCCCAGATCCTGATCGGGGAGATCATGGGGTGTAATTTAGAATTGGAAAACCTCAAGAAAAACATCAATGATGTTATTCAAAAAACTAAAAACATCATTGATGTTTTGGGGCGAGTTTAAAACCCCTCCAAATCCCTTTGTTTTGTTGTGTGCTACAATCTTAAAAATGAGCAATTTTTAGAAAAGCCAAATTTGGAGGATGCACACAGTGTGTCAACATGTGCTATCTGCCATCACGGTAGATCAATGGACGCGTTTTGGGGGTGCAACCCCTTCCTCAATAATAAAGTAGCTGAGAGGAAGGGGTTTCTCCCCCAAAACACGTCCTTTGATCCCTCGTGATGGCAGCTAGCACATGTTGACATTGGCAAAATTGTGTGCATCTTGCAAATTTGGCTTTTCCTGGGGTGACTTCACCCCATCTGAACGCAATACCAAACACAGTTCCTAAATACTCATGTATGATATTGCCTTCAAGTTTTACTAAATGTGAACTTTCTAAGTTCAAGATTTGTGTCTTTCTTGTTGGTTTTACACATGCCTGTTTTAGCTTAAATGGATATTTCTCTTTTTGATAATGCCACCCCAAAAAAGGTTATACAACAAACATGTTGGTTTGTTTTAAAAACCTTTTCTAAATACACATGTGATTGTGCAGGTATTAAAAAGATTGTGAATCAAGAATGTGTGGATTATTGTCTCAACGCTACAACACTTTTGTGGTGATGTAATTGCTGCTTTCTGCGAAAATGGGGGTTATTTCCTAAGGGCAAATCCTCTTTGCACTACAAGTGCAGTTTCAGTGCAGTTTCAAGTGCACTTGTAGTGCAAAGTGTCTTTGCCTTTAGTAAATAACAGCCAACAGTGCTTTGGATAAGGTTACACAATCACGCCATTTTCAGGACTACCCACATTTCGCTAAAACGAACACAAGCAGTAAATGTCACCAAAGATTTATTTTTTTCTTTTGTTTTTATTTGATAAAGGCTTCACAAATTGTTGGTATATTGATGGCCCCCCTACCCGCAAAGAACTCAAGGTATCTTAACCGGACATCATGGGCACTCAGGGAGGGCAAGCCAGGACGGCCACTTTCAAGCGCCGTCAGGGTTGTTTCATTTTGAATTCCGGCCTCAGGCCCAACTGAGCCAGCATAGTTGGCAGAATGTTGGCGTAAAACGTTATGTAGAACACAGCACGCCAGGATTATATGATTAAGTTTATACTCCGCCATATGGACGGGTGTAAGAAATAGGCGGAACCGGCTGGCCATGATTCCAAATGTGTTCTCTACCACTCTTCTGGCTCTGGCCAGCCGGTAATTAAAAACCCTCTGGTCCGGGGTGAGGGTCCTCATCGGGAATGGCCGCATAAGATGGTCCCCCAGCGCAAAGGCTTCATCTGCAATGAAGACGAATGGGAGTCCTTCCACATTGTCTTCTGGAGGTGGCAAGTCCAAGCTGTCATTCTGGAGATGCCTGTAAAACTCTGTCTGGGCGATGACTCCACCATCGGACATCCGGCCATTCTTCCCCACGTCCAGATACAGGAACTCGTAATTAGCCGACACCACCGCCAACATCACAATACTATTGAACCCCTTGTAATTATAATAGTACGACCCCGAGTTGGGGGTGGGATGATGTGGACGTGTTTCCAATCAATTGCCCCTCCGCAGTTAGGAAAGTCCCACCGCTGGGCAAAGTGGGAGGCCACAGTCTGCCATTCCTGTGGCGTTGAAGGAAACTGTTGAGGAAAACATTAAAAAATTAGTATTTTTGAACATAAACATGGCAAGCAGATTAGACACAAACATTCTTGGCCAACATCCAGATAACATTTATTAATGGGAATTTTACAACACCAAAATATAAGGTACACCTATCATATCCCCCCCCCCTCCCTCTCATGGGCCATTTCTAACATTATAGGGGGGGGAATCTTGGACAGGTAACCCTCTCCACTTCATTGAGAGATGAATGCCTAAATAATGGGTATTACTTGGAACAGCCCCTCCTTAGTTACACTATTGGCAGACCACTGGACAGGTAAGAAGTGTCATAATACAAAGATATAAATACACACTGTACACATTTGAGCACATTTGGACATTCTGCTATTACCTATCAAGATAATAATAGGATACAAAAACTTTAAACAGTACCATTTGAAAGTATACAGGCAGGCCCTTGCACTACATGCTTTGGGGAATTCATCCATACATCTGACCACAAAAGAGATGGGTATAGTGTGTATGGGTTTGGCAAAGTTAGCAGATAGATGATTAAGGATAGAGAATTGGGATCAGCTGACTTAGCAGTTGGGGGGAGGGAGGGTTACTAAAAATGATTTGGGGACACCACAAAAAAAGTCTCTGGCACTCTGCCTGAATTTAAAGCACAAATCACATTTCAAAACATTTTAGGGGGTGTTTGGGGTAAAGCACTACTATGGAGCTGACAAAATACATTGTGAAGTGACTACATGAGGTGAATATAGGGCAGGAGAGCATGCTAGGGAGGTTAGTGAAGGCAAATATGTATGAAGGACAAAAAAAATAATTACATAAAAATCCAGCATGAATGAGGACAAAGGGGACATTCACAGCATATTCCAATCATGGTAATTAGGGAATGAGGAAAGAAATACATTACATTAGCAAACATTATATACAATAAAATGTGATATTAAAGGATACAAATCTTACCTTCATATACTCCTTCTGCAGGACCTGGATGATGGCAGAACAGGTCTCTGGGATAATGATACCCAGAGCCTGGGGGGGGATGCATGTTGAGAACTTCAAGTCCTGCAGGCTTCTCCCTGTCACCAAGTACCGCAGGGTAGCGACGAGCCTCTGCTCCGGAGTGATGGCTTGCCTCATGCAGGTATCCTGCCTGCTGATATAGGGGGTCAGCGAAGCCAGCAGACGGTGAAATACGGGGTCCGTCATCCTGAGAAAGTTCCTGAAATCATCAGGATTATTCTCATGGATCTCACGGAGCAAAGGCATATGAGAGAACTGGTCAAGCTGAAGCAACCAATTCTTGGTTCATGAACTCCTCCCCACCCTGTTCATGGACTGGACTTGTGTCAAGGTCAGGATCCCAACACCAAGCCCCCGCACAGCACAAACTCTATGAGGAGTACGTATATGCAACATGGCTAGAAAACGGTAGGCTGCTCAGAACAAAGTAACAGAACGCACTGAAGAACAGCAAGGCCTGTGAAGAGCGACCTGAAAAACAGTAACAAAAGAACAAGAACACAATGACTAAGTCACGCGGAACTTGCTTGCACGCACTGAAGAGCAGATACAAACCCACAAGCACAAACTGAACTGCAGAAAACGGTCTGAAAGCCACGAGTCTGAAAAAGCGCGAATCGTCTCTCACCAAACTTTTACTAACACGAGATTAGCAAAAGGAGCCCAAAGGGTGCCGTGCTTGGTTCTGAACTGGCCTTTTCTAGTCTTGTCGTACGTGGTTGACGTCACTGCGTTGTTGGCGATCAGAAATTCCGACAACTTTGTGCGACTGTGTGTACACAAAACAAGTTTGAGCCAACATCCGTCGGAAAAAATCCTAGGATTTTGTTGTCGGAATGTCTGATCAATGTCCGACCGTGTGTACGAGGCATTAGTGAGCTGACTGCTAAAGACAAGTCAAGTCCTGACTGAAGAAAGCTCAGTATGTCTTGTACTGCTGGAGAGCTACAAGGATTCGACCTGGAAGATATATGATCAGTAAATCTAGACCATATTCGCTCATATAACCTATTAGTACTTTTCCTTCTGGCACTGAGAAGGGTTGGAATAGCTTCTTCAGGACAACCTAGAGCTTCGAGCCTTCCCCTCTCAAGAACCGCACCCTGAGGTGTAGGCAGGATGGACACGGGTGTAACGTCGTGCCTTGAAACAGTAGATCCGGCCTGAGAGGTAGGGGAACTGGGTCTTGATAGCTGAGGAGTGATAACAGAGGGAACCAAAGCCTGTTGGGCTAGAAAGGAATCACTGCAATGATCTCCACCTTCTCTGTTCTGAGCCTCTGGAGAAAATGCAGAATCACTGGTACTGGAGGGAAGGCATAGGCCTTCTGAAACCTCCACTGATCTGAGAGAGCATCTATCCCATATGCCTGAGGATCTCTGGACCTCAAATAATATTTGGGCATTTTGTGATTGCATGGGGAAGCAAGCAGATCGACCTCTGGAGACACTCCCAGGATCAGAAGCCACTCAAACACCTCTCTGTGGAGAGACCACTCGTTGTTGTCCATTTGAACACAAGAGAGGAAGTCCGCCTGTACATTCTGAATCCCTGGAATGTAAACCGCAGAGATGTTGGACAAGTTTCTTCTGAGTCCAAATCATTATTGCCTCTACTTCCTGTATCAGGGACCAGCTGCGAATTCCACCCTGCTTCTTTATGTAAGCCATCACAATTGTATTGTCCAACCTTAGCATTACTGATGAATTCATTATTAGATGGCGAAATGACAGGAGTGCCTGAAAGGCAGCCCTCAGCTCAAGTATGTTGGAGACAATCCCTTGAGAAGGGGAATTCCATCTGTCCTGAGCCACATCTGAAAGGCAGTGAGCGCCCCATCCCCGATTGCTGGCATCCGATGTTATTGTGACCCATGAGATGGGAAAGATTGAATGGTGATTGCGCAGGTTTTTCCCTTGAAGCCACCAGAGGAGAGACGTTCTCATGGTTGGAGTAATGTGTATGTGCTGGATTTGGCTGTAAGAATCCCATTGTTGAAGGAACCCTTTTTGGAAGGGCCGTGTATGCCATTGGGCCCACTTCACCATAGGAATGGTGGCTGTCATTGTGCCAATTACTTTCAGGCATTGGAGAGCAGAGAGGTGAGATGACGCCAGGGCTGCGTGTACTCTGTTTAGAATCACTCCAATCTTCTCCTCTGGAAGGGAGATGGTGCCTTCCAATGTGTTGAAGTGAGCCCCTAGAAACACAAGGGATTGTGTTGGCTCTAGATGGCTCTTCTCTAGATTCAGGAGCCACCCAAATTCTTGCAGGGTGAAAATGACTAAGCTCTTGTGCTCTAAAAATTGGTCTTTGTTTTGAGCTAAGAGAAGTAGGTCGTCTAGATAGTGGTGGAGACTAACCCCTTTGACACGAAAATGAGCCACAACAGACAATAGGACCTTGGAAAAGACCTGAGGTGACGTTGTTAGATCGAAGGGTAGACACATGAATTGCAAATGCTGATCACCTACCGCAAAGCGTAGGAACTGTTGGAAGTCCATTGCCACTGGCACGTGAAAGTAGGCATCTTTTAGATCGATTGAAATCAACCAGTCTCCCGGATGTACAGACTGTTGAATTGTAAGTAAGGATTCCATTTTGAACTTTTCCTTCCGGATAAAGGAAACGAGATGAGTTAAGTCTATGACTGGTCTCCATGTACCGTTTTTCTTTTGTATCATGAACAGAGGAGAATACATGCCTTTGCCTCGTTCGTTTTCTGGAACGTGGATGGCTGTGCCTTGATTGAATAAACAATTCACGTAGGTTAACAGGACCTGCTTTTTCTCTTCTGAACCTGGAAGAGATGTAGGAACAAAGCTGAGTCTTGGGGTGATGTTGAAGACCCACTTGTGCCCGGAGGAGACCATCTTGATGACATGCCTGAAATGGCGAAGACGAGCCCCTACCTGGCATGCCTGAGCGGGCCCAATCTCAGAAGGACTTAGTGGAGTCCTGGTTGCCAGAGGAACCACCTTTTGTGGGTTTTTTGAAAGAGGACTGCCTGGATTTCCAGGACCTTGAAAATTCCCAACCAGGCCTGTAGCTGCGCGCATCCCTAGTGCGATCAGAATTTTGTCTTCTAGAAAAAGTGCGTTTCTGATTTTGTAGGTGTCGGTCTTGAGGGAGGAAACCAGACTTACCACCTGTGGCCCGGGTTATGGCACTATCAAGCTTGTTGCCAAATAATGAAGTTCCTTCAAAAGGAATTCGGCACCAAGCTTGTTTGGAAGCCGGATCCGCCAACCATGGATGGAGCCATAAGGCACGACGTGCTGAAACAGCCGCCAACATAACCCGGGACATCAGGCGGATGACATCAATAGTGGCCTCCCCAAGAAAAGCCGACACCAGCCTGATCTCCTGGATAGGAGAATCTTTAGCTGTTTCAATAGAGATACCTCTTAGGAACTCATCCACATTATCTGACCAAGATTCTATAGCTTTGAATACTGCAGCTATCGCAAGGTGTTTTACTTCCTCTTCCTTAAAAGGATACAGTTTCAAGACTTTTTATTGCATGGAACTCTTTTTGTCCATCTTGCTCCATTCCTCAGATATGATGTCGCCCAGCTCAGAGAGAAACGGAAAATATTGACGCTCCTTATTGAGCTGCTTGAAAAATTTTCTCTGTTTTGGGGGGGAAGTAACAGGTGGGACTAAAGCGTATTCAAACCCCACGCCAGGATCTTCCAGATCCGATTCGCAGTCTGAAATAGGAGCAGAATGGCGACTTGGCTGGGAAGACTCCCATGTCTCATGTACTGAACCACCTCCCACTGGAGGGCATAATGGGTCTGATGGGGAATCACAGGGCTGTTGAGCCTCTCTTTCCTGTAGAGATTCTTTCACAACCCGCCTCACCATAGATTCTAAACGCTGGTCTGCACCATCCCTCCCATCTGCAGCTTTAGAGAAGCTGTGATCACAGAGAGATTTGTCTACTGGAACAAGCATCCTGCACCCCCAGCATGATTTTTCTGATCTCTTGCTAAATGAAGGGGGGTGGGGAGGATTTTTACTGCGCTGTTCACATCTGGAAGGAGATTTATGATGGCTAGACCTGGAGGAAGATTGCCGGTGGTGTGATTTTGATGACCCACTTCCTTTATGGGAACTACAGTGTGGATCAGACCTAGAAGGACTGTAAGGAAGGAAGCACAGAAAAGATAGAGACAGGAATCAGCTAGTGTCCTAAAATCCTACTCTCAATCCTTGTACAGGCAGAAAAGCATAACTGCAAACATACCTGCTACAAGCGGGCTGGCCACTAGGGGGCAGTGAGGAGTCCATGGTATCAACACAATAGAAAACTTGAACTGCCAAGATAGTTGCCCTGGGAAGTTGCAACCCACAATCATTCCTGGGGCTCTGTAAGCTTTCCACAGTTTTTTAAAAGTGGCGCCCGTAACGTCATCGACGGTGTCAGATGCATAGACGCTCGCGTGCATGTGCGAACCAAGCCTTGACTTCGTATCGGGTCTGTGTATGCGTAGAGCGCACGCCGGTACCTGGAAGTGAATGAGAGAGCGGCTGCTGGAACGCAGGAAGCGTCTGCGCCAGCTAGGACACCAGTGATGAGGGAGAAACACACAGAAAAAAAGGTACAAACAACACATAAACACTGCTGTCATGTGTATATGAAAATAAAAACTTACCCCTCCACCTATGATCACCTGGGCCGAGGAACCGCCACACACATACACACCGAACTTGGTAGAAGATAATGGTCGCCTGGAACATTAGGCAAACAGACCGTGCGCACATAGACGAACCAATCCCAATCTTCAGCGCTACTTTGCTATACACTCCATACCCTGCTTAACAGTCAGGGCCTATCGGAGGAAACAATTTGGCACTCGGCTGATTCGATCGTAGGGAGGTTATCTTCAGGTAGGAGAACCAACACCTGGTCCTATGGAGGAGGCAAAAAGGAACATGGATAGCAGCCTAGAGCAAAGATTTATGGGAGAGGGGTCCTATTGGGTAGTTATGGAGGCGGGGCTAACCCACACGTATGCTGCCATGGAGCCTGTCAGGAAAAAAAAAAATACACAAAAAAATATAAAATAAAAAAAACAAAAATAGTTGTCGTTTTATTGTTCTCTCTCCCTCTATTCTCTCCCTATTGTTCTGCTCTTTTTTACTGTATTCTATTCTGCAATGTTTTATTGTTTTTATGTTTTATCATGTTTGCTTTTCAGGTATGTAATTTTTTTTATACTTTACTGTTTACTGTGTTTTATTGTTAACCATCTTTTTGTTTTCAGGTATGCCATTCAGCTGCAGCGCGGATTTATTTATCTTGACAGCAACAGCGTTTGCTCCCACGATACATAAAGCCGTGACTCCAGCACTGTCGGAGGGGATTTCACCACCACAGTTAAAAAAAAGAGCATATATGCAAAAGCATGGGGGCAGCAGAGGCGGAGGAGCGATTTGCTCCTACCTTTTGCGGGTGGATACCCCCATGCTTCGGCATATATATATTTTAGGCACAGGTTGCGTTAAAAAATGTTTTATTTTTTACTATTTTTTTTGTATTTGCTTTGTAGGTATGGTATGTCTTACTGTTATACTGTAATGTTACTTTGTTTTATTGTTAACCATCATTTGCTTAGCAGGTACGGCATTCAGTTGCAGCGCGGATTTATTCATCTTGACAGCAACAGCGTTTGCTCCCACGATACATAAAGCCATGACTACAGCGCTGTAGGGGGTGATTTCACCCCCACAGTTAAAAAAAGAGCATATATGCCATAGCATGGGGGCAGCAGGGGCGGAGGAACGATTTGCTCCTAACTTTTGGGGCGGATGCCCCCATGCTTTGGCATATATAAATGGTGCATGTATGCCCATCATTAGAAGTGGGTGAATGAAGGGAGGTATTCTAATGGTGGGCATACCCACCGATCAATCTCTTTTTTTTTCGTTCAGCCCACAGGCTGCATGAAAAAAAAGATTACAATATATACACAAGGACCAGCAACATACTGGTATGTTGCCGGACTTTGAGTGGTTATACCAGAATGATGCCTGCAGGTTTAGGTATCATCTTGGTATCAATCTTTTCAGCCAGAGGTCAGCTTTCATGTAAAAGCAATCCTAGTGGCTAATTAGCCTCTAGACTGCTTTTACAAGCAGTGGGAGCAAATGTCCCCCCTCCCACTGTCTTCCATGGTTTTCCCTGGCTCTCCTGTCCCAACAGGGAACCCAAGAATGCTGCCAGTGATTTGGCCAGCTGACCATAGAGCTGATCAGAGACCAGAATGGCTCCAATCATCTCTATGGCCTAAGAAACAGGAAGCTACGAGCATTTCATGACTTAGATTTCGCCGGATGCAAACAGCGCCATTGGGAAATTGGGAAAGCATTTTATTACACCAATCTTGGTGTGGGCAGATGCTTTGAGGGCAGAGGAGAGATCTAGGGTCTAATAGACCCCAATTTTTTTTTTTTTAAAAAGTACCTGTCACTACCTATTGCTATCATAGGGGATATTTGCATTCCCTGAGATAACAATAAAAATGATTAAAAAAAATGAAAGAAACAGTTTAAAAATAAGATTAAAAAAGCAAAAAAAATAATAAAGAAAAAAAAAGCACCCCTGTCCCCCCTGCTCTCGCGCAAAGGCGAACGCATGTGTCCGTCTGGCATCAAATGTAAACAGCAATTGCACAATGCATGTGAGGTATCACCGCGAAGGTCAGATCGAGGGCAGTAATTTTAACAGTAGACCTCCACCTGTAAATCTAAATTGGTAACCTGTAAAGGCTTTTAAAGGCTTTTAAAAATGTATGTAGTTTGTCGCCACTTCATGTTTGTGCGCAATTTTAAAGCATGTCGTGTTTGGTATCCATGTACTAAGATCATCATTTTATCTCATCAAACATTTGGGCAATATAGTGTGTTTTAGTGCATTAAAATTAAAAAAAGTGTGTTTCTTCCCAAAAAAAAGCGTTTGAAAAATCGCTGTGCAAATACTGTGTGAAAAAAAAAAAAAATCAAACACCCACCATTTTAATCTGTAGGGCCTTTGCTTTAAAAAAATATATAATGTTTGGGGATTCAAAGTAATTTTCTTGCAAAAAAAAAATATTTTTTCATGTAAACAAAAAGTGTCAGAAAGGGCTTTGTCTTCAAGTGGTTAGAAGATTGGGTGATGTGTGACATAAGCTTCTAAATGTTGTGTATAAAATGCCAGGACAGTTCAAACCCCCCCAAATGACCCAATTTTGGAAAGTAGACACCCCAAGCTATTTGCTAAGAGGCATGTCGAGTCCATGGAATATTTTATATTGTGACACAAGTTGCAGGAAAAAGACAAATTTCCCGGACCACCTTCTGGGTTTGTAAGGGTGTAAATTTTTGATTTCACTCCTTACTGCCTATCATAGTTTTGGAGGCCATGGAATGCCTAGATGGCACAACCCCTCCCCCCCAAATGAAACCATTTTGGAAAGTAGACACCCCAAGCTATTTGCTGAGAGGTATGGTGAGTATTTTGCAGACCTTACTTTTTGTCACAAAGTTTTGAAAATTGAAAAAGAAAAAAACAATACATTTTTCTTTTCTTTCTTCATTTTCAAAAACAAATGAGAGCTGCAAAATACTCACCATGCCTCTCAGCAAATAGCTTGGGGTGTCTTCTTTCCAAAATGGGGTCATTTGGGGGGTTTGTGCCATCTTGGCATTTTATGGCCTTCGAAATTGCAATAGGTAGTGAGGAGTGAAATCAGAAATTTACGCCCTTATGCCGTGTACACACGGTCGGACCTTTCATCTGCAAAAGTCCGACAGCCCGTCCGACAGACTTTCGGCGGACTTTTGGCGGACTTGCGGCAGACTTTCTAATGAACGGACTTGCCTACACACGATCACACAAAAGTTCGACAGCCTAGTACGCGGTGACGTACACCAAGTCCGACGAGACTATAAAACGGAAGTTCAATAGCCCGTACGACACCCTTTGGGCTCCTTCTGCTAATCTCGTGTTTATCTCGTGTTAGTAGAAGTTTGGTGAGAGATGATTCGCGCTTGTGATGCCGCGTACACACGGTCGGACTTTTCGTCTACAAAAGTCCGACAGCCTGTCCGACAGACTTCCGGCGGACTTCCGGCGGACTTTCGGCGGACTTGCAGCAGACTTTCTAACGAACGGACTTGCCTACACACGACCACACAAAAGTCCGACGGATTCGTACGTGATGACGTACACCGGACTAAAATAAGGAAGTTCATAGCCAGTAGCCAATAGCTGCCCTAGCATGGGTTTTTGTCCGTCGGACTAGCACACAGACGAGCGGATTTCGGGGTCCGTCGTAGTTACGACGTAAAGATTTGAAGCATGTTTCAAATCTAAAGTCCGTCGGATTTGAGGCTGAAAAAGTCTGCTGAAAGTCCGGAGAAGCCCACACACGATCGGATTACCAGCCAGCTTTAGTCCGTCAGCGTCCGTTGGACTTTTGTAGATGAAAAGTCCGACCGTGTGTACGCGGCATGAGACTCGTATTTTTCAGTTCGTTTTAACTGTTGTTCAGTCTGTGCTTGTGAGGTTTGTATCTGCTTTTCAGTGCGTTTGGTCAGTTGGCATTGAGAAATCTTTGTTTTATTGTCCGCTCGTTCCTGATTTTCAGGTCTCTCTTCACAGGTCTTGCTGTTCTTCAGTGCGTTCTGTTAAGTGCGTTCTGACCAGCCGACCATTTTGAAGCCATGTTACCTGTACGTACTCGTCGTCGAGCTCATGCATTGTATGTGCTTGGTGCTGTAGTTCATTCTTCAGCCCAAGACCAGTCCATGAACAGGGCGAGGAGGAGTTCATGGACCAAGAATTGGTTGCTTCAGCGTGACCAGTTCTGTCACATGCCATTGCTCCGTGAGATCCGTGAGAATAATCCTGAGGATTTCAGGAACTTTCTCCGGATGACGGACCCCGTTTTTGACTGTTTGTTGGCTTTGTTGACCCCCTATATCAGCAGGCAAGATACCTGCATGAGGCAAGCCATCACTCCGGAGCAGAGGCTAGTTGCCACGTTGCGGTACTTGGCGACAGGGAGAAGCCTGCAGGACCTCAAGTTCTCGACAGGCATCTCCCCCCAGGCTCTGGGGATCATTATCCCAGAGACCTGTTCTGCCATCATCCAGGTCCTGCAGAAGAACTATATTAAGGTAAGAATTTTTTCTTTTATTAGCATCACATGTTCTTTTCTTTAATCTTTGATAATGTAATGTATTTCTTAACTGAAACACTACTTACCATCATTGCAATATAGTGTGAATGTCCCCTTTTTCTCCTCACGCATGCTGGAATTTTTTCCTGTTCTTTTTTGTCATGCATGTATATTTGCCTTCACTAACCTCCCCAACATACAATGCTGGGCACATATCCATCTAGTCTACTCAGTTTGAATGTATTTAGTCAGCTGCATTGTATTTTGTTTCCCCTAAACTCCATCCAAATAGTGTGCATGTCATAAACTAGATTTCCACCCCCCCCAAACTCAATCCAAATAGTGTGCGTGTCCTAAACTAGATTTCCAACCCCCCCTAAACTCAATCCAAATAGTGTGCATGTAATTAACTTGATTTCCAAACCCCTCCCCCCACCTAAACTCAATCCAAATAGTATGCATGTAATTAACTTGATTTCCAAACCCCTTCCCCCACCTAAACTCAAACCAAATAGTGTGCATGTAATTAACTTGATTTCCAACCCCCCCCCTAATAATTTGCTATAATGTTCTGTGGTGTTGATTTTTACAAAGCAAATATATGTTGCACTTTGCAAAATGCATTTGCACTCTGCAAGTGCATTTGCTCCAGTGCTTTAGTAAATTAGCATAAGCTCTGCTGATTTCCATCATCCAATCATGTGCAAGCCACAAAGTGTTTGGATGAATTGCCCTTGCATGTGATTGGGTACTCCTTGCAACATGAAAGCCTTTTTACCTTACCTCATTTACTAAGCTGTGGAGTAACTGCACTTGCAGAGTGCGACAACTGCATAGTCTTGTAGCCTTTAGTCAATAAAACCCTGCGTGTCCTTAAACTTTTAATTTCTAATTTCACCACCCCCT
>NC_133332.1:174402287-174509787 GCF_042186555.1 Aquarana catesbeiana | reverse complement strand
GTTCTGCTCCTATTAATACCACAGGCAGGCAGCTACAGTATTTACAGTTAGTGTACTGCTTCCTCTGCACAGTGTGCACCTAAAGCTACCTGAATAAAATTGGTGGTGTTCTTCTGATCCTATATTAATACCACAGGCAGGTAGCTACAGTATTTACAGTTAGTGTACTGCGTCCTCTGCATAGTGTGCACCTAAAGCTACCTGAAGACAATTGCTGTTGTTCTGCTCCTATTAATACCACAGGCAGGCAGCTACAGTATTTACAGTTAGTGTACTGTGTCCTCTGCACACTGTGCACCTCTAGCTACCTGAATAAAATTGGTGGTGTTCTTCTCATCCTATATTAATACAACAGGCAGGCAGCTACAGTATTTACAGTTAGTGTACTGTGTCCTCTGCACAGTGTGCTCCTAAAGCTAACTGAAGAAAATTGGTGATGTTCTTCTGAACCTATTAATGCCACAGGCAGGAAGCTACAGTATTTACAGTTAGTGTACTGCGTCCTCTGCACAGTGTGCACCTAAAGCTATCTGAAGAAAATTGCTATTGTTCTGCTCCTATTAATACCACAGGCAGGCAGCTACAGTATTTACAGTTAGTGTACTGTGTCCTCTGCACACTGTGCACCTCTAGCTACCTGAATAAAATTGGTGGTGTTCTTCTCATCCTATAATAATACAACAGGCAGGCAGCTACAGTATTTACAGTTAGTGTACTGCGTCCTCTGCACAGTGTGCATGTGTGTGATGGAAAAATCTGGACAGCCGCACTCCGGATTAGAAAAGTGAAAAATAAAATCCTCTTTATTGAAAAGTAATAACATGATTAAAATCCGTACATGGCTTTGTTGGGATAATGCAGCATAACCGCTAACGCGTTTCACGCTCCCATAGAGCGCTTACTCATAGAGCTATGAGTAAGCGCTCTATGGGAGCGTGAAACGCGTTAGCGGTTATGCTGCATTATCCCAACAAAGCCATGTACGGATTTTAATCATGTTATTACTTTTTCAATAAAGAGGATTTTATTTTTCACTTTTCTAATCCGGAGTGCGGCTGTCCAGATTTTTCCATCACACACATACCATTGGAATAGCAATTGCCGGCACCTGGGGCTCTCACAATCATCCACATAGCGGAGGACGGGAAGCTTGAACCCGATCACCTAGAGCGGTGGTAATTATCCTGTTTATCTGCACAGTGTGCACCTAAAGCTACCTGAAGAAAATTGGTGGTGTTCTTCTGATCCTATATTAATACCACAGGCAGGCAGCTACAGTATTTACAAGTTAGTGTAGTGCGTCCTCTGCACAGTGTGCACCTAAAGCTACCTGAAGACAATTGCAGTTGTTCTGCTCCTATTAATACCACAGGCAGGCAGCTACAGTATTTACAGTTAGTGTACTGCGTCCTCTGCACAGTGTGCACCTAAAGCTACCTGAATCAAATTAGTGGTGTTCTTCTGATCCTATATTAATACCACAGGCAGGGAGCTACAGTATTTACAGTTAATGTACTGTGTCCTCTGCACAGTGTGCACCTAAAGCTACCTGAAGACATTTGCTGTTGTTCTGCTCCTATTAATACCACAGGCAGGCAGCTACAGTATTTACAGTTAGTTTACTGTGTCCTCTGCACAGTGTGCACCTAAAGCTACCTGAAGACAATTGCTGGTGTTCTCATACTAATAATACTACAGGCAGGCAGTTGATTCTGCTGGCTGCAGTATCAGTATATGTATATACATCCCTGCTTTGTGCATCTACATCTCACTGCAGGCCATTAGTATGTCTGGAAGGCCAACAAGGAGAGGCAGACAGTCACAAGCCAATAGAAGAGGGCAAGCAGGCTCTGTGTCTAGAGGCAACAGTGCTGGTCGTGGACAAGATGCATCCTCATCAGCACGTGGTCGTGGGGCACGCTTGTCCTTTTTTTCAGCAGCTGGCCATGTTGAGCCGCAACATGCAGAAGACTTGGTCGAGTGGATGACCAAGCCGTCTTCATCCTCCTCATCCTCTCTCACCCAGGCTCAGGGTACTCAGGGTGTCTGGCAAAGCAGCTGCCAACGCGGCCTCTTCCCTTGGCTCAATGGGATCAGTCACTCCTTCCCTAGCCCCACCATGTCCTCCTGAGGAGTCCCCCGAACCATTTGACCACAGTTTTGGGTACATGCTCCAGGAGGATGCCCAGCATTTTGAAGGCTCCGATGATGGTACCCAGCTAGAGGAAGGCAATAACGTGAGCCCAGAGAGAGGGGGTGCCCAAGAAGGACAGCAAACTGGCAGTCATGTTCCCCCTCCTGCAGCATACTTCCAGCTTTGCTCCAGTGATGAGGAGGGAGGGGATGATGAGGTCACTGACTCCACTGATAGGAGAGAGGAGGAGGAGGGGGCACATCACCAATGAGGCAGGATGCCCTCCAGGGGCCAGATTAAGGGCAGCACACCGACTGCATCACACCGCAGAGTTCTGCATGTGCAGGGCGCTGCTGTCTCTGCACGTTATTCCAAAAGTTCTTTGGTGTGGGCCTTTTTTGAGATGAGTGCATCAGATCCCACCACTGCTATTTGCAACATATGTCTCAAGCGTATCTCGCATGGCCAAAACATCTCCCTCTTGGGCACCACATGCTAGACCAGAAATACATCGACCTTCCATGCAGTTCGTTGGCAAGCGTACCTAAAAGACCCACACCAAAGAACAAAGAGGACCTTTCCTTGCTCCTCATCAGCTGGGATCTCCAACCCCACTATACCTTCAGTGCTCTCTGAGACCTGCACTGAGAGGAATGAAGGTGTAGAATTAGGTGTGTCACAGCCAAGTACTTGGGGGCAATCTGCTATCGGTAAACCGACGTCATATTGTTCCAAGCAGATTTCCCTGCCCCAGCTGCTGCACCACTGAAAGAAGTTCGCTCCCAGCCATCCACATGCCCAGTGGTTGAATGCTAGCTTGGCTAAATTGTTAGCACTTTAACTGCTGCCTTTTCAGTTGGTAGCCTCTGCCCCCTTCTGTGAGTTTGTGGAATGTGCAGTTCCTCAGTGGCTGGTTCCCAAACACCACTTGCAGGCCAAAGGATGCCATGGAGTGCTTGAGCTGGTGTGCTTGGGGACAGGAGCCACACTGGGGCAGAGATTCTGTCAGTTCTGCAGGGGCAGGTTCAGAGGTGGTTGATGCCACGCCAGTTTAAGCCAGGTATGGTGGTTTGCGACAAGGGCACCAACCTCCTCTCCACCCTCCGACAGGGACAACTGACCCATGTGCCCTGTTTGGCTCACATCCTTAACTTGGTGGTGCAGTGGTTCTTGGGCAGGTACCCGGGTTTACAGGATGTCCTGAGGCAGGCCAGGAAAGTCTGTGTGCATTTCCGCAGGTCATATAATGCCAGTGCTCAGCTGGCTGACCTCCAAAAGGAATTTAACCTGCCCAAGAACCACCTAATCTGTGACATGCCCATCAGGTGGGACTCAATGGTGGCCAAACTGCAGTGGCTGCACATACAGCAGAGGGCCATCAAGAAGAACCTGTGTGACTCTGGCACCAGGTCATGGTCAGGGGAGCTTGTTTTTTTTTCCCCACGCCAGTGGGGCATGATCAGGGATGCATGCACTGTACTGTCACCATTTGAGGTGGCCACAAAGATGGTGAGCAGTGACAGTGCATGCATCAGTGACACTGTCCCCCTTGTCCACCTGTTGGAGCACACGCTGCATGGAATAATGGACAGGGCACTTGAGGCAGAACAGAGGCAGGAAGAGGAGGACTTCCTTAGCTCTCAAGGCCCCCTTTATCCAGACAGTTTTCCTGCATGCCTGCTGATCACACAGGAAGAGGAGGAGGAGGAAGAGGAGGATTGTGTCAGCATGGAGGCGGAGCCTGGCATTCAGCATCAGCAGCAGTCTTTAAGGGATCATTTACAGTCCCAAGAAACCCATGGACTTGTACGCGGCAGGGAGGAGGTGGCTGCGGATCATGTCATCCTTAGTGACCCAGAGGACTCCGGACCGAATGCCTCAGCAAACATATGCTGCATGGCCTCCCTGATCCTGCAAAGCCTGCAGAAGGATCCTTGTATTTGTGGTATCAAGGAGAAGGATCAATACTGGCTGGCAACCCTCCTTGATCCACATTAAAAGGGTAAGGTTGCGGACCCTATCTTGCCATCGCAGAGGGAGCAGAGGATGAAACATCTTCGGGAGGCCTTGCAGAAAGGTCTGTGCAACGCGCTCCCAGAGACTGGGAGGTTACAAGCTCCTGTTCCTGGACAATGTGTTGCTGAGGCTTCGGTCAGTCAAAGAAGGAGCGGTGGAGAAGGTGGCCATCTGACCGATGCGTTCAGACAATTTTTTAGTCCGCAGCCCCAGGTATGATCGGTTCCAGCAACCATCGCCAGCGTCTGTTTTACATGGTGCAGGAATACCTAGGGCCAAGATCTGACTTGGACAACTTTCCCATTGAAAATCCTCTAGCTCTTGAGGATGGATCACTGGCCAGAGCTTGCACAGTATGCAATTGAGCTACTGGCCTGTCCTGCAACAGCGTTCATTCGGAACGCACATTCAGTGCTGCTGGAGGCTTTGTAACTGATCACAGGGTGCGCCTGTCCACCGATTCGGTCGATTGACTGACCTTCATAAAAATGAATCAGTCTTGGATCACCACCAGCTACCAAGCACCTAATGCTGATGTAACCGAATAATTTTTCTTGAAATGTCAGATCCCTTCAAGACTGCCTATGCTGATGCTGAGTGACTATCCTGTTATGCTGAGTCACAATCCTCTTCCTCCCCAATTTTCATGCTGATAGTTTGTAAGAACATTTTTGGTTCTGGGCACCGCCACCAGTGGCCAAGGCCTAATTTTTCTGCCCCTGTTTAACAGGGGCATGTAATTACCATTTTTGATGCAATACTTTGCAACAGGGCTCATTCCTGCACTCCAACTAGAGTATCTGTGAGGGGATGCAGTGTTGTGGCACCAGCACCAGTTCCTAAGGCCCAATTTTTCTGCCCCTTTTTAACAGGGGCATGTAATTACAATTTTTGATGCAATTCTTTGCAGCAGGGCTCGTTTCTGCACTCCAACTAGAGTATCTGTGAGGGGTTGCAGTGTTGTGGCACCAGCATCAGTGCCTAAGGCCCAAATATTCAGTCCCTGTTTAACACGGGCGTGTAATTACAATTTTTGATGCAATACTTCGCAGCAGGGCTTGTTCCTGCGCTCAAACTAGAGTATCTGTGAGGGGTTGCAGTGTTGTGGCACCAGCACCAGTGCCTAATGCCCAATTTTTCAGCCCCTGTTTTAACAGGGGCGTGAATTTACAATTTTTGATGCAATATTTTGCAGGAGGGCTCATTCCTGCGCTCCAACTAGAGTATCTGTGAGGGCAGTGTTGTGGCACCAGTGCCTAAGGCCCAATTTTTCTGCCCCTGTTCAACAGGGACATGTAATTACAATTCTTGCTCTAATATTTCACAGAAGGGCCCGTTCTAGCTCTCACCAAGAGTAACTGTCTGGTCTTACAGTGTTATGGCAACACCACTACCACCACCACTAAAGGCCCAATTTTCTGACCCTGTTCAACAGGGGCATGTAATTACAATTCTTGATCTAATAATTCACAGCTGAGCCCGTTCCTGTGCCCACCAAGAGTAACTGTGAGGGCGTACAGTGTTGTGGCAACACCAACACCTAAGGCTGCAATTTCTGCAGAGTATATAGGGCAGGCCCCTACTTTCAAACATCCAACTTACAAATGACTCCTACTTGCAAATGGAAGGAGACAACAGGAAGTGAGATGAAATCTACCCCTAGGAAGGGAAATTCTCTCCTGTAAGAGTTAATATGGGAAAAACGTGTCTCCTCTCCACTGATGCTTTATCACCAATCCTTGTTTCACTAAAATCCCCAACTTGTCAAAAAACATTTGTCATTGGGACAGAAAGTGAAGTGAAATCTTCTGAAGAGGTGCACAGACAGCAAAACAAATGTCACAGTGGTGATAACCCTTCCCTATGTTTTCCAAAAAGCTTAAAAATAGATTTTTTGGCTGGAGCTACACTTTAAAAATGTACCAGTTCAAAATTACAAACAATTTCTACTTAACAACAAACCTACAGTCCCTGTCTTGTTTGCACCGCCTGTTTACTGCTGTTCAGAGTATATAGGGCCTGGGGGCCCCATGCCTTACCTTTTTTTAATATGGGTGCGGGGTTGCTCTTAACCACCTTACCCCCGGAAGGATTTACCCCCTTCCTGACCAGAGCACTTTTTACAATTTGGCACTGCATCGCTTTAACTGCTAATTGCCCAGTCATGCAATGCTGTACCCAAACAAAATTTGCGTCCTTTTGTTCCCACAAATACAGGTTTCTTTTGATGCTATTTGATCACCTCTGCGTTTTTATTTTTTGCGCTATAAACGGAAAAAGAAAAATTTGAAAAAAATATGATATTTTCTACTTTTTGTTATAAAAAAAATACAATAAACTCAATTTTAGTCATACATTTAGTCCAAAATGTATTTAGCCACATTTCTTTGGTAAAAAAAATGTCAATAAACGTATATATATATATATTGGTTTGCGCAAAAGTTATAGCGTCTACAAACTAGGGTACATTTTCTGGAATTTACACAGCTTTTAGTTTATGACTGCCTATCTCATTTCTTGAGGTGCTAAAATGGCAGGGCAGTACAACCCCCCCTCAAATGACCCCATTTTGGAAAGTAGACACCCCAAGGAAATTGCTGAGAGGCATGTTGAGCCCATTGAATATTATTTTTTTTGTCCAAGTGATTGAATAATGACAAAAAAAAATTTACAAAAAGTTGTCACTAAATGATATATTGCTCACACAGGTCATGGGCATGTGTGGAATTGCACCCCAAAATACATTTAGCTGCTTCTCCTGAGTATGGGGATACCACATGTGTGGGACTTTTTAGGAGCCTAGCCGCGTACGGGGCCCCGAAAACCAAGCACCGCCTTCAGGATTTCTAAGGGCGTAAATTTTTTATTTCACGCCTCACTACCTATCACAGTTTTGAAGGCCATAAAATGCCAGGACAGTTCAAACTCCCCCCCCAAATGACCCTATTTTGGAAAGTAGACACCCCAAGCTATTTGCTGAGAGGCATGTCGAGTCCATGGAATATTTTATATTTTGCCACAAGTTGCGGGAAAATTACAAACTTTTTTTTTTTTTTTTTTTGCACAAAGTTGTCACTAAATGATATATTGCTCAAACATGCCATTGATTTCACTCCTCACTACCTATCACAGTTTCCAAGGCCATAAAATGCCAAGATGGCACAAACCCCCCCAAATGACCCCATTTTGGAAAGTTGACACCCCGAGCTGAGAGGCATGGTGAGTATTTTGCAGCTCTCATTTGTTTTTGAAAATGAAGAAAGAAAAGAAAAACATTTTTTTTTCTTTTTTCAGTTTTCAAAACTTTGTGACAAAAAGCGAGGTCTGCAAAATACTCACCATACCTCTCAGCAATTAGCTTGGGGTGTCTACTTTCCAAATGGGAACATTTGGGGGGGTTGTGCCATCTGGGCATTCCATGGCCTCCGAAACTGTGATAGGCAGTGAGGAGTGAAATCAAAGATTTACACCCATAGAAACCCTGAAGGCGGTGCTTGGTTTTTGGGGTCCTGTATGCGGCTAGGCTCCCAAAAAGTCTCACACATGTGGTATCCCCGTACTCAGGAGAAGCAACAGAATATTTTTTGGGGTGTCATTTTACATATTCCCATGGCATGTTTGAGCAATATATCATTTAGCGAAAACTTTGTGCAAAAAAAAAAATTGTTTTTTCCCGCAACTTGTGTCACAATATAAAATATTCCATGGACTCGATATGCCTCTCAGCAAATAGCTTGGGGTGTCTACTTTCCAAAATGGGGTCATTTGGGGGGGGGTTTGAACTGTCCTGGCATTTTGCACAACATTTAGAAGCTTATGTCACACATCACCCACTCTTCTAACCACTTGAAGACAAAGCCCTTTCTGACACTATTTGTTTACATGAAAAATTTTTTTTTTTGCAAGAAAATTACTTTAAACACCCAAACATTATATATTTTTTTAAAGCAAAGGCCCTACAGATTAAAATGGTGGGTGTTTCATTTTTTTTTTTCACATAGTATTTGCGCAGCGATTTTTCAAAAGCATTTTTTGGGGAAAAAACACACTTTTTTTAATTTTAATGTACTAAAACACACTATATTGCCCAAATGTGTGAAGAAATAAAAAAAGATGATCTTAGGCCGAGTACATGGATACCAAACATGACATACTTTAAAATTGCGCACAGACATGCAGTGGCAACAAACTACATACATCTTTAAAAGCCTTTACAGGTTACCACTTTAGATTTACAGCGGAGGTCTACTGCTAAAATTACTGCCCTCGATCTGACCTTCGCGGTGATACCTCACATTATTGCTGTTTACATTTGACACCAGACCAAGGCTTGCGTTCGCCTTTGTGCGAGAGCAGGGGGGGGGGCAGGGGTGCTTTTTTTTTCTTTATTATTTTTTTTGCTTTTTTATATTATTTTTAAACTGTTCCTTTCATTTTTTTAATCATTTTTATTGTTATGTCAGGGAATGTAAATATCCCCTATGATAGCAATAGGTAGTGACAGGTACTCTTTTTTGAAAAAAATGGGTTCTATTAGACCCTAGATCTCTCCTCTGCCCTCAAAGCATCTGACCACACCAAGATCAGTGTGATAAAATGCTTTCCCAATTTCCCAATGGCGCTGTTTACATCTGGCGAAATCTAAGTCATGAAATGCTCATAGCTTCAGGTTTATTAGGCCATAGAGATGATTGGAGCCATTCTGGTCTCTGATCAGCTCTATGGTCAGCTGGCGGAATCACCGGCTGCATTCTCAGGTTCCCTGTTGGGACAGGAGAGCCAGAGAAAAACATGGAAGATGGTGGGAGGGGGGACAATCCCTCCCACTGCTTGTAAAAGCAGTCTAGAGGCTAATTAGCCTCTAGGATTGCTTTTACATGAAAGCCGACCGCTGGCTGAAAAGAATGATACCAAGATGATACCTAAACCTGCAGGCATCATTCTGGCATAACCACTCAAAGTCCAGCAACATACCAGTACGTTGCTGGTCCTTGTTGGGCATATATTGTAATCTCTTTTTTTCATGCAGCCTGTGGGCTGAACAAGAAAAAGAGATTGATTGGTGGGTATGCCCACCATTAGAATACCCTCCTTCATCCACCCACTTCTAATGATGGGCATACATGCACCATTTATATATGCCGAAGCATGGGGGCATCCGCCCCAAAAGTTAGGAGCAAAACGCTCCTCTGCCCCTGCTGGCCCCATGCTTCGGCATATATCACCTCCGATGGAGTCATGGCTTTATATATCATGGGAGAAAACGCTGTTGCTGTCAAGATAAATAAATCCGCGCTGCAGCTGAATGGAGTACCTAAAAACAAAAAAATGGTTAACAATAAAACACAGTAAAGTATAAAAAATTGCACACCTGAAAAGCAAACATGATAAAACATAATAACAATAAAACATTGCAGAATAGAATACAGTAAAAAAGAGCAGAACAATAGAGAGAGAAGAGAGAGAGAGAGAGAAAACAATAAAACGACAACTATTTTTGTTTTTTTTATTTAATATTTTTTTGTGTTTCTTTTTTACACTTTTTTTGTAACTGTAAATTTTATAACTGTAACCGGTTCCAGGTTCGGGTCTCTCAAAATGCGATGGCATCTTGGGAGACCCTGTGAAAGTGTGCCTAGTCTGTGCAATGCTGTACCCTACGCTAATAATCAACTAGTGTATGGTAGCGTTCAAAACATTCACCAATGCAAAGACCAGGATTTTCAGGACAGGAGGGACAATAATAGCGGGTGTCACGCCTATATCCGCGCTTGCTGCAAACACAACATTTTTTTGGGGGGGTTCGTTGGGTAGTGGTACTCGGGAGGACATAAAGAAAATGCCTCTCATGCAGCCGACTGCATTTGGTTGGGGATGTGAATGGGGGAAGTACGGGGTGCTGCAGAAGTGGTGGGTTCCCAATTAGGATGGGCGAATGCAGCAGGAAGGGCATTATGGGCACAACGGGCCTGTGTTTGTCTTCTTCTTGGTGGCAGCGGGACACTACTTGTGCTTGCCACCTCACCAGCTTGAACTGCACTTATGGGACTCGCCACGTCACCAAGTGTTACTGCTGTGCTGATTTGACTACGACCGGGGTGTACTAGGCTGCTGGTGCTTGCCAGTTCACCAAAACACTACCAAAAAATGCTGCAGTTATGTGTTTAGTGTTTTGTAAGTGACAGTGATCGATCGATACTGCACTTGAGTGGGCTAGGCTGGGCCGGGCAGAGGGGCAAAACACAGGTGCTAGCAGGTATCTGGGCTGATCCCACTAACACTGCATTTTTGGGAACCCTAAACTGCTGGGGACGCTAGTATGGATCTGATCGGATCAGATATTGATCCGTTCAGGTACTATACCACTAAGGGAGGTGTATGGTGCGTGCCTGGGTGTTAGCGCTACTGGCGCTAACCTGACGCTGCCTGGGGCGACGCAGACCCTATCTAACCCTAAAACCTAAGTTATATCACTGCCGGGCAATCAGGGGGCTAAACCTTTATTTGGTAATAAACGGCGGGTGCCCTGACACTATAAAAAATAAACTAACTAACCAGTGTCACCCATAACAGTTATACGGTGATCACTGGTGAAAGGGTGCAATAAAGGGGTTAAAACCTTTATTAGGTAGTATATGGGGGTCCCTGACGCTATAAAAAGCTGATGGCGAACCTATATATTTACCTCCCTAACTAGCGTCACCAGTGACACTAATTCAACGATCAGAAAAAACTATCGCTTAGTGACACTGGCGATGGGGAGTGATCATGGGGTTAAAACTTTATTGGGTGGGTTAGGGGGGTACCCTAGACCTAAAGGGGGCTAACCCTAACTGCCCTACCACTTCTAATTGTCACAAACTGACACCAATGCAGTAATCAGAAAAAAAAAACTTCTTGGTGTCACTGTGACAGGGGGGTGATTAGGGGGTGATCAGGGGGTTATATGGGGGTGAAAAGTGTGCCTAGTGTGTATTATTGCGTGTGTTGTGTTGGTGCACTCACATCGATGTCTTCTCTCCTCGGCGCCGGAACGGAAAATACTGAGCCGAGGAGCGATGACATCACTTCTTCTGCCGCTGTTTACTATACAGCAGCAGAGGAAGAATCTCATTCGTTGGGAGCGATCGCGAGGGGGTGACCATGAATGAGTGGTCTCCCCCTCAGCCTGGATCGCTCCCCTAACGAAGCCGACCGCCTCAGGCACGGGGGGGGGTGCGATGCCACAGTATATCTGCGTTAGGCGGTCGGCAAGTGGTTAATATCCATACAAGACCCAAAGGGCCTGGTAATGGACTGGGGGGGTACCCATGCCGTTTGTCTCACTGATTTTCATCCATATTGCCGGGACCTGACATTACATTAAAGCCGTAAGCAGTTTTAAATGACTTTTATTCCTTTAAAAATTTCATTTTGTGCAGGGACTGTTCTAAGCACAGGAAACACGCGCCAATTTACAGGCATACTATAGACAACCCCCAGGTATGATATTTAAAGGAATATTTCACTTTTTTTTCACTTTAAGCATCATTAAAATCACTGCTCCCGAAAAAACGTTAGTTTTTAAAACTTTTTTTGCATTGATACATATCCCCTGGGGCAGGACCCGGGTCCCCAAACCCTTTTTAGGACAATACCATGCAAATTAGCCTTTAAATTTAGCACTTTTGATTTAGAACGTTCGAGTCCCATAGGCTTCAATGGGGTTCTAAAGTTTGCGCAAATTTTCGGTCCATTCGCATGTTCTTGGAACTGGTGACCCCGCCCCTCTCTGACGTCAAAGGGAATGCCACAGGGAAGTCCCCGTCAAGTCCCCGCGCATCAGAGGGGGGCAGGGTCACCGGGTGGCCCCACCCTCCATTATTTAAGAAGTGTCAGAAGAAGAGAAGCGTGAGCCTCCCATGGATGCGGAGTGGCCCAAGAACGAAGCGGGGAAGAAGATGCCACGGAGGAAGATGCCAGACGAGAAAACCGGAGTAAGAAGCAGAGGATCAGAGGAAGAACCAGAGAAAGAAGAAGATGGAGGAAGAAACCGAAAGAAGAAGGAAGGAAGAAGACCCGAAGAAGATGGAAAGAAGAAGACTTTAAATAAAGGAATTGTTAAAAACTGTCTTGTCATTTTTGATACTTTTTTATGAAATGGTAGGGGTATTTTTGTACCCCATTACCATTTCACATGGGGGGAGGGATCTGGGGGTCCCCTTGTTAAAGGGGGCTTCCAGATTCCGATAAGCCCCCCGCCCGCAGACCCCCACAACCACCGGGCAAGGGTTGTGGGGATGAGGCCCTTGTCCTCATCAACATGGGGGCAAGGTGCTTTGGGGGGCCGCTATCCCAAAGCACCCTCCCAATGTTGAGGGCATATGGCCTGGTACGGTTCAGGAGCGGGGCGCTCTCTCATCCCCCCTCTTTTCCTGCGGCCTGCCAGGTTGCGTGCTCGGATAAGGGTCTGATATGGATTTTTGGGGGGACCCCACACCATTTTTTTTATTTTGGCGCGGGGTTCCTCTTAAAATCCATACCAGACCTGCAGGGTCTGGTATGGATTTTGAGGGGGACCCCACGCCATTTTTTTTTAAATTTTGGCGCGGGGTTCCCCTTAATATCCATACCAGACCTGAAGGGCCTGGTATGGAATTTAGGGGGACCCCCATGCCATGTTTTTGGTTTGGGGTTCCCCTGTGGGGAAATCCCATGCCGTTTTTATCAATGAACTTTTATGTGTATTGTCGGACCGACAATTCATTAATAGCCACGAGTAGTTTTAAATGACTTTTTTTTCTTTGAAATGTCATTTTGCTGTCAGACTGTTCTAAATACGGAAAACATGCGCCCCTTTACAGGAATACTATAGACAGCCCCCAGGTATGAAATTTAAAGAAATATTACACTTTTATTGTTTCACTTTAAGCGTTATTAAAATCACTGTTCCCGAAAAAATGGCAATTTTTAAAACTTTTTTTGCATTGATACATGTCCCCTGGGGCAGGACCCAGGTCCCCAAACAATTTTTATGACAATAACTTGCATATAAGCCTTTAAAATTGGCACTTTTGATTATTCATGTTCAAGTCCCTTAGACTTTAATGGTTTTCGCGTGTTCGAACACATTTTTTGCCTGTTCGCATGTTCTGGTGCAAACCGAACAGGAGGGTGTCTGGCTCATGCCTGGTCCCATCATTTCCGGCAATGATGGAGAATCTCAGTAAATTCATCGATGGCTACCTATGACCGCATGTCTTAAGTATTCTGAGTTACATCAAAGATAAAATTGATTTACTTCAGCACATAGATGGTCTACAGGTTCCATCTGACTCAATCCTGGTAGCCATCGATGTTGAGGTGCTATACAGCTCAATCCCACACGACAAGGGATTGACCTGTATCAGAAGTAGATCAAAAGTAGATTCAAACGTAAGTTCAATGAGTTTCTCATTGAGGCTTTGGAATTTATCCTGTACCACAACTATTTTGCTTTCAATGGCTCCCACTACCTCCAGGTACAGGGTGTTGCCATGGGCACTTGCTGTGCCCCATCCTACTCCAATCTGTACCTGGGGGAGTGGCAGCGCTTGATTAGTACATCGGACGATCTAGCTCCCTTTCTGGACCATGTGTTATTGTGGTTCCAATATATTGATGACATTTTGCTTGTCTGGAACGGTCCTGATGGGTTGTTGCAGACTTTTGTGCAATACTTTAATACCAATGCATTTAATCCTAATTTCACCATGTCTTCCAATAACAATATGATTTAATTTCTGGACATTTGTATACGCAAGGATGCAAATGGACTACTTTCGAGCAGCCTATTTAGGAAACAAATGGCTGGTAATGGCATTCTCCATGCCACAAGTTTCATCCAGTGAACCTCATCAAATCAATACCTGTTGGTCAATACTTGCGCATTAGATGCAACTGCTCCGACAAGGTTAGCTTTAAGAGGGAAGCAGACGAACTGAGACTCAGGCTCCTCGCTTGTGGCTATTCCCATTAATGCCTCAACGCTTTTAAAAAAGCTAATTCTAAAACCAGACAGGAACTACTGTATGGGACAAGGAAACAAAATACTGAAAACAACTAGGTACGAATTATTTCAAACCAACAGGAATGGTTTAAAAGTATTGTGCAAAAATACTGGCATGTTCTGGCACTGGACCCTTTAGTGGGACCATTTGTGCCAGAGCGTCCATCATTTACATTCCGTAGAGCTAGATCCCTACGTGACAAGCTGGTATCCAATTAATTTAAGGGAGGCCCTAAAGATCCATGCAAAAGGTTTGGTACTTTTAAATGTGGTGGCTGTGGCTACTGCCAATATATGGATGTTACTATCAAAAAAATTGCAGAACACACGGAGTTGTGTACCTGCTACAATGTGACTGTATATAGGCAAAATCAAAAACATATTTTGGCAGACAGCATATCGCCACATCTCTAGTATGCAATCTTGCAATCCAGACCTACCATTAGAATGCCATGTTCTGTGCATGGTGGAATTGTTCCACGTGTTAAATTTCTAATATTAGATAGGGTGCACCCTGGAATGCGAGGGGGCGACTGGAAAAAAATATTGTTACAGAGGGAACAACGGTAGATATATAGGTTGAATGCTACATCTTTCCCTGGACTTGATGAGGCAATCTCCTTCAAACCTTTTTTGGAGGGTTTTGTCTCTGGGGCCCAGAACACCATTTACCACAGTTTGTGTATAAATGGTGGCCTACTTCTCTATCTCTTCCCCCCTCCCTCGCACTTCGGGTTGTACAATATCATTGCCATCTTTTTAGACAAATGCTGTTGCTATACCACCCAATAATATACCACCCAACTCATTCCTCCAGATGAAGCCACGTGGGAGGTGGTGAAACTAGTAGAGGTGGAGCCTGGCGATGGACTACTACTACTACTGAGTGAGACTGTCATGTAATTTGTAATGCTTTTAAAATTTCATGAAATGTGAGTTCAATGCTAGCTGGGGTGGAGTGGTTTCATTTTTAACCCCTCGGATACTGGACTATAGGAGGCACTTTCTCTCGTTTTTTTCGTGTTGCTGAACTTACTAGTAGTCATTGTGAATTTAAAGTTTGAAGCAGCACAGTGGAAGGAGTACCTACCTGCTTTTGATTACTTTCATCCTTTGAGCCACCAAGATTCTCTTACAATCCCTGGAAGGAAATGTTTGCACAGGGTGCAAGGCATGTTTGACCTCTTGCAGGGTCGTTTAAAGGAGGTGAACGAGCATTGCATGAGGTGGTGGGAGCACTCCGTTCATGGAGGTTGTCTGCAGATATCACACAAGCTTGTTTTTTTTTTTTTTTTGCACATTGTGGATTCATTCATTTTATGTTTTTGGACTTTTTTCATATTATTGCAATATCAGTGTTTATCACCATAATTGTTTATTTCACTTTTACAGCACTGTCACACCTATATTGTTTTTTATACCACCCAATAGCAATCTATTTTTCCACACACACAGTTACCCTGCCAGAATATAGGGCAGTTTGAATCAACCAATGGCCCACATTGGCCTCTTGGACCCTTTGGGTTAGAGTTCTCCTTTTGTCCTTTTGACTTTACTGGTTTGTTCCATCACATGCCCCCCTTTATCTCATGTGCATTGTTGTCTGTTTGTTTTTTCCTTCTTTTTTTGTGTGCGTTTTTTGTGTATTTTTGTGCGTTCTTTTTTTTCTTCCCCCATTATTTCTTTCAGTGTCTTTATCTCCGTCATAGCTGTGCATATCATCAGTATGGGTCTCATCAGCCTCGGTCCTGTTTGATATGTTTCCTTGATTGTTTTACTTTTGAGACTCAGTTCTCTATTACTTGTATTTACTTTTTGGGAATTTCCGGACATTTTTTTGGTCTTATCGACACTGACCATGCTCTGTGGATGTATAGACTGGTGGTTCCTCTGACAGTATGTGATATGCCAAGCAGCGCTGCTATATTTAGCAGCGTATGCGTCTTCAGTATTTTTTTCACTGGGTATTATGGAGCTGTTTGGCCTGCAGACTGCTGGGATCCCTACCAGCAGAGGGCTTGTGACGCCATACAATTGTATTGCACGGAGCTATTTGATTATGTTACAGTTCCATACCATTAGGTTACCATGGCACCTCCTCCATACTAGCTCCATTATATCCTTCAATAGTCAGCTCAGTCTGTAATTGGACATCTGTTCTGGTACCGACTGATGACCTCAGAGCGAGGTGCTGTTCTTAACATAATTATCCACAAATGAGGCACACTTGCACTGCCTGGTCAGATCACTGCAGGGCCGCTGTAGCCCTTATCCAGGTGTGTGCAATTGCTTATCACTTCCTGACACAGATCTATACAGAGCTTCAGCCACTCAGTCAGTCGTTGCTCTACCTTGCCAGACACCACCAGCCACATCTCCAGCCACATAATTTTGATTCCAACTTTAAGGTAAACTATATACAATGTGTAGGCTTTTTTCTTTTGCCCTCTGACCCTATATGTCTTGTTGGTTATTATACCGCAAGATGTATAGCAGTTCCGGGTACAATCTATTAAGCTAACATCCTCTTCCAGATCCATAATGCACATCCAGATATCTGGCTGATGGATATAACCATCTCTAAACCTTGATGTTCTGGATGGTTTAATAACTTTTGATATACACTCTCTATCAACCGGACCTGCATCAAGGGGAAAGTACTATTCTACCTCTCCTCTATAGCTATGGTCTATATAGGTATGTGTTGTAGCCTGCTGTCTTTCTAAGGTGTATTCAGTGGAAGTTTTCATCAGAATTAATTGGCTGTTCCATTTTTCCCTAGAGTTATACCACTAAGTTATATAATAAGACCATCTCGCAATATATGGACCCCTGGCTGATGTAATTCACGTTCTCTGTTGCTTGTGCGCTGATCTGATGGACATAGCTTTCTTTTCATTTTTGACTTATGTTCTTTGTCTTTATGAATGGAGCATCAACATTTGGGGTCAGTATGCTCAGCTGTGCTTTTATTGTTTCAATTTTTAAAATGTATTTAGAATGTATGTAAAATACATGTATATGTTTTGTATGCATATTGTGTATCTCTGCATACCCCTGATGTTATACATTCTATTATCATAAACATAAGCTGCAGATCTGGAACCCACAAGCCCTCTGTCCCTTAAGAAGATCTGCATTTTGTTTTTTGAAACGTGTTTGTGGTTCTGTCTGTCTGACAAAGCTCTGGGCCTTTCCTTGCAGCTGGTTTCCATTTCTGCTCCCAATATTTGTGTTTGTTGCATATATCACCATGTTCATGTTGCTATATATTATCAATGTGTAATAAATTCTGAATATTTAATTACCATCAAACATGATGTGTTGCCATGTTTGTGGCCCGGTTTAAAGTCCCAACCTGAGGAATTCATCATTTGATATTGTTTACCTTGTTTTGGCACTTTTGCACATTTATAAATTTTCTGTAATTTTATGATATTGTAATTCACATTTTGGTGGTGCAAGTTCTGTTCTGTTATTTATTCATTAGAAATAAACTGCACAATTGTTGGCCAGGTTTTCATGAAAGCACTTAGAAATCAGAAAGCTTTTTTTATCTTCCAATAGATATTCAAGGCTTTACTGCAGGTACAGTAATTCAGACATGCATGTAAACTTGGGATTCCCTCAGAATTTTCCCATCCTTAGAAGTAGTTCCACCAAGAGCAGGTACCCAGCAAGCTGCAATAACTACAGAAAGCCAAGCTGGCAAAAGAGCTGTGAGGTGAAGATGCAACTGTTTGCAATGGCAACCAAATACAATGACACACAAAAAATACAAGGAATTACCATTGGAGTCCTTTTTGGATTGGAAAACTTCTGGCCACCCTCTGGCCAGGGTTTTCTGTATCTGTTTACATTACAGTCAGTTCCAGTAATCTCTATTTAAGTCAGAAGCTAAGCACTGATGAAGGGGTAATGTTGTGCCTCTGAAACATGTTGGATTTTTTTACCTTTCAATGTGTGCAATAAAGATTTACTGGAATATACTAGTTGAGAGCTGTCTCTAAAATCTGGATTTGAGGTCGTATGCCTCCTGTTTTCTGCCCGGCACTCTAATAGAAAGATAAAATTAGCTTTTGCTTGTTATAAATATGGAGTATATATTTTAGCTTTAATAAAAACACTAAATCAGATATAGTAGTGCACAATGGCTTATTCTAAATAAAATAAATACATCTCCTGCCAAGTATATTTCAAATTTTTTTTATATTAACTAATTTGTTTTTGGAGGAACAAGTAGTTTTTTGTGTTCACAGAGATTTTCCAACATGTTCAAAAAAAATAGTTCCTTTCCCTTATCTTTACTGTTTCTTCCTTTTTTTTTTTCATTTAGAGTTTTATTGAAGAAAAGTAATATAGAAACGCACTGTACAATGCAAGATTCGCAGGTGCAACTGTGTACTTTTCACAAATACAACTTAAACAGGTAGCATAAAACTAACACGAGGATATCAATTGGCTTCAAGCTTTGAGTATCTTAAGTTATCAGTTTACTCCCAATTAAACCTCATTATAGCTATAAATGTTATAACAGTCTATTTAAACTATGTAGATTGGAAGATATAAAGAGCTTGGCATTAGCTCAGAACATATGTTATTGACAGTATGTATTAATAGCATTCCTTAAGCTCTCTAGAGTATACTTTTTCATAAGTTAGTGAGAAGTACATGTAGAATAAAGATAGTCCAGTGAAAGAAGTGAGAATAGAAGGTCAAGAATAAGAAGGAGAAGAGCAGGCAGAAGAGGGGGAGAGAAGGTACCCACCTAGAGATTTTGCATTTTTTTTTTTTTTCATGTGTGAGTTAGGTGGGAAAGTCTGATGAATATTTAAAGATCAGCCACGGTTGCCACGTTTTGTGGAATCGTTCGATATTGCCTTTATCTTGGGCAAGTGTGTCCTCCATTTCGTGAATTTCACCAATCTTTGTCACCCAAGCATTCACAGAAGGGGTTAAGGTCGAGTTCCAATGCAGGGGGATTAGAGATTTAGCTGCATTGAGAAGATGTTTTGTAAATGAGTGCTTATAACGTTTGAGAGAGAATTGGACACGTGTAAAAGGCAACATGCTGGAGTTAGCTCCATTTTAGTCTCTGTAATTTTTTTAATTAGGGTACTTACTTCATTCCAGAAGGGTTCAATTTTAGAGCAATACCACCATATGTGTGTTAATGTGCCTTTCTCTGAGAGGCATCTCCAGCATATGTCCGATTTCTGCGTGTCCCATTTATGCAATTTATCAGGTGTGTTGTACCAGTTTGTCAATAGTTTGTAATTTGTCTCTTGTAATTTTGTACTAATAGAGCATTTGTGTGCTAATATAGCAGCGTACCTCCATTGTTCGTCCGTTATTTCCACGTCAAGTTCCTCCGACCATCTCCTCCTGTGTCCACTTGCTCCCTCTGTTCTTAAGCGGCATAGCCACGAATAAGGGACTGAGGTAGCCTTATCAATTGGATTCCCATCTCGACATACCGACTCCAAAGCCGCCAGGGGTCTATGTAATTGTTGAAGGTTCTTAAATTTGCCTAGATAACTTCTTATCTGAATATAGATCCATAGTTTCATTTGAGTTTAGTCCTTTTCTGTCTTAAAAGAAGACCATTCTCTGAATTTGTCCTCTGTGTAGCAATCCCCTGCCTGCAGGGGGCTATCTTGAGATGTTGTTTTGAGTGTCGGGTTGTGCAATCCTGGAATGAAATCAGGGTTATCTGTCAAAGGCATCAGAGGACTGGGTAAGGTAGTCAGTTCTCTATGTTTGGCTAATGTATTAATGATCTTCAATGTCGTGCCAGTGAGTGGATGTGTGCGAATGTTATGGGGGAGACTTTTCATGGTAACCCAAGGTAAGTACTTAAGTATAAGTGCGGCTAAAGCTGACTCCAGAATGACCCAATCTTTTACAGAATCGTGGAAGTGCCAATCAATGACTCTGGCTATATGTGAGGCATGGTAGTAATGTTGAAAATTCGGAAAGTTATTTCCTCCTAGATCTTTAGGTTTGACCAGAGTTGCTATTTTGATTCTGGGTTTTTTGTGTTGCCAGAGAAATCTCGTGATGATCGAGTTGAGGTCTTTGAAGAATTTCTGAGGTATCTCCAATGGCAATGAGTGTATTAAATACAGAAATTTAGGTAGAATAACCATTTTTACTATGGCCGCTCTGCCGAACCAAGAAAAGAACCTCTCATTCCAATTTGTGAGGTCTTCCTTACACGCTTTAAGTAGGGTCATGAAATTTCTCTCAAAGGCAGATTGTAAATTTGGCGTAAGCCAAATCCCCAGGTATTTCAACTTGCTCTTGTCCCACCTAAAGGCAGAGTTGGCCTGAGTCGAAGCGAGCAGTCTATCCGACAGAGAGATGTTTAGGGCCTCTGACTTTGTATAATTAATTTTTAAGTTGGAGACTTATCCGTAATACGCAAATTCTTGTAACAGGTTAGGAAGAGTTATGGTCAGATTTGTTAAAAAAACAATAAATCGCCTGCGTACGCCGCTACCTTATACTCTCTGTCTTCGATCTGAAAACCCTTAATTGTGGCATTATTTTGTATTGATCTAATAAAGGGTTCCAGAGAAAGAATAAATAATAGGGGTGACAAGGGGCAGCCTTGTCTAGTCCCATTCTTTATATGTACTTTTTCCGAAAGAATGCCATTTATTTTCAACTCTGCAGTTGGATCTTGGTAAAGTGCAGAGATCCATGCCAACATATGTGGGCCCAGGCCCACTCTTCTACATACAGCCATCATAAAATCCCATGCCACACGATCGAAGGCCTTCTCCGCCTCTGTCGAGAGGAGAAAACCTTCAATCTTACGCTGCCTTGCTGCGTGGGTCAGTAGGAGTGCCTTAGTTACATTGTCCTTGGCCTCTCTATTTGGCATAAAGCCCACCTGTTCCAAACCAATTAATTTTGTAAGCAGCGGTCCCATCCTCAGTGCTAGTATCTTTGCTAACAGTTTGACATCTAGGTTCAGGAAAGAAATGGGACGATAGCTAGCACAATCCTCAGGGTCCTTGCCAGCTTTCGGTATAACCGTGATATGTGCTGAAAGTAAACCCGGAGTTATGTTTCTTGGTTTAGACAAGGAATTCAGGGCATCTCTCAGGGGATCAGTTAAAACATCCATAAAGGACTTATAGTAGGTGGCCGAATACCCATCAGGTCCTGGGCTTTTACCTGTTTTGAGCAATTTAATGGCCTGTTGAATTTCAGCTGATGAGATTGGAGTTTCTAGTAGTTCTGTATCTACATTTGGTAGAACTGGTAGTCCACTTTTTGTTATGTAATCCTGTATAATTTGTGTTCTATCCCCTGTCATTTGTGGATGTTTATGTTGTGGTGGCAAGTTATAAAGCTTCGTATAAAAGGTGTGGAAATGTTTAGCCATCGCCTCTGAAGCCACCTCTAACTTCCCTTCCTTGGATCTGATCCCGGCAATATTATTGATCGAATTGTGTTCTCTCAGGGCCCTCGCCAAGAACCTTCCCTCCTTATCCCCTGACTCATAATAGTCGTTTCTTAAAGAAAAGCATTCATTTAGCTTTGGCATTGAGTAGGAGTTGCAGTTCCCTCCTGGCCTCAAGGAGGCTCTTGGCTGAGGCCACCGAGAGGGATTGTTTATGTAATAACTCCAGTGAGCTAATTTGGGCGAGTAATTTCTTTGCATGGGCACCTCTTTCTTTTTTACGTCTGGAACCTAGGTCTATCAGTACTCCCTAAATGGTGCATTTGTGTGCTTCCCACACCATTAAGGGATCTGCCCCAGGTGTGTTATTGTGTTTAAATAATTCTGTTAGGTTACTAGTAATGGCAGGTAGGAGTGACTGGTCGGTCAAAAGTGACGTGTTTAACCTCCATGTCGGTTGCTGCCTTGCTATATTCTGTAGTTCCAGTGATAGTGAAATGGGGGCGTGATCCGAGATCGTTTGGGATCCTATACATGTATCAGTTATCTTCGAAAGGTCCCTTTGTGATATGAAATGCAATCCAGACGTGCATATCTGTTATGTGGGACCGAGAAATGTGTGTAATCCCTACCCTCTGGTTGAGGAAGTGCCAGGAATCAACCAGCTGCAATTTTTGTAAGAGTGACTTAAGTTTTTTTTAAATTTTATAGGTAATGCAGGTCTTACCTTTGGATGTGTCCAGCAGGGGGTTTAGGGGAACATTAAACCCCCCCCCTAGTATAAGGCAGCCCTTAGCAAACTCCTGTAGCTTCCCCACAATATGTTGGCAAAAAGTAATGTGTGTTTTGTTTCGGAAGTACACGTTGGCCAAAGTTATGGGTACATCATTGTATGTGCCTGTCAAGAACACAAATCGTCCGTCAGGATCACACAATTGTTCGGTCAACTTAAAGGGTGTATCCTTACCTACAAGTATTGTGACGCCCTTTGATATGGAGTAAGCAGTTGTGGCATGGAAAGCTCTCGGGAATTGCGGGCTCGTGATTTTTGGAATATGATGAGTCTTAAAATGGGTTTCTTGTAGAAACACAAACTGAGGCTTACCTTTTTTCAGTTCCCTCAAGAGGGTGGAGCGGCGTTCAGGAACATTCAGACCTCTGATGTTGTGTGAGATCACAAGGGGTCGATGCCCCAATGATGAGTAAACCATTACGATGGTGGAGGAGGAGGCGGTCGGAGGTCAAATCTGCGGGGACAAAACTATAAGTAAAAGTTAGTGTCCGATATTCAAATCAGAAGCTGCACACCTCTAACTGTCTAAGTGGGTACCTTCCTAAGATTAAGTATAAAGAGTTCTTAGAGGGGGGGAAGAAATACGAAGAAGGAAAAAGAAAAAAAGAAGGAATAAGAAATTAAGTTAGTGGGAGAGTATTACAATGGTGGATCTCTCTCCAAAGAAAACTTCAACACCCCCAGGGGAGAGGTACCACCGAGAGTAATGCAAGCGCTTCCCCTATCCCCCTCGGGAGTCAGGGAAGTTTTGTGGGGTCGCTGAGAGGTGACGACAGCCAGAAGGCAAACTACTCTCCAATTTATTGGAGGTAAACGAGTACCAAATTAGGATAGCCTCATAGAGGCACACACGTCTGGTTCACTCAAGCAAATAAACTGTTGGTATACTGTTTACACCCGACCAGGGTGTAGCGTGTGTATATTAGAGCAGATATGTGATAGATTGACAACAGAGGTAACACGGGCATTACTATGCTAACTGTGGTATTAAACTGTGATCGTAACTAGTAAACATTAACCATCACCAGTAAGAGTGCCCTTAAAATAAGTGCAGAGCCAGATCAAAGCTTCACAATTTTGTGTCGGTTTAAGGTGACCAGAAAGAGCTGACAAAAAAAAAGGGGGGGGGGGAGGGGGATTTGAACAGATCATATCCTTATCCCAAGTGGTCATCCTTAAGTCTCTTGAGTACATGCTTCTGCAAACATTGAACTGGTGGACTATCAAGTTGTGTAGTCTCATGGCCATCTCAGAATAAGTCCTGCAATAAAAGGAAGTGTTCGCTTGACTGACATTGAGCCACATCCAGAGCATAACCATGTTAGAATCAAGTGTCAATTCAGCCCCAAAATGCGAGCAAATAATGTGTCAAGGGCCTGAGAGAACTTCTCAGTGTTATATGAAAGCATCAGGATCGTTTACACACAGGCTGTTAAATAGGCTTTAAGTGGCTGTCAGGTCATATGATTAAACTGAGATCTCCATGAAGTGTTCACATCTTTTAGGGCTAACAAACTTACAGGTGGGTGCGTGTGTGATATAGTTACCCATGTGCCTTAAGGAATATGGCAGATGTTGATTGGTAGAATTGTGATACAGCAGCAGTGTGGAACATCTATTTGCATTCCTGGGCTCTAGAAGGACCGTCCGTTCTTCTCGGTGTATCCGCATAGGAATTGTTGCTCCTGCTCTGTTTGTTTTTTTTCAGTTGTCTCTTGCCTGGGGATGAGAGAGGTGAAGAGGGTGGGCTTCTAATCAGTGGTGATTGTAGAAAGTCTGCATACCATTCTGGAAGCTCCATTAGTCCCAAGTCTCACAGAATTCTGGGAGATCTGCCGGTGTGCGTAGGATACATTGGTGTCCATTATGTGTGACTGTGAGAGCAAAAGGAAATCGCCATGAATATCTCAAGTCCCTTGCTCTTAGTTTCTCCAGTAGGGGGCGCAGTGCTCGCCTATTCCTCAGAGTGATCTGTGATAGATCTTGGAATAACATAATCATGGCGCCATTAAAGATAATTTGGTCATTCCGTCTCGCTTTACGCATGATCTCCTCTTTGGTGGCGAAACTTTGCAAGCAACAAATTATGTCCCGAGGTGGTTCTGTTTCAGACCCTCTAGGCCTAAGGGCTCTATGAGCTCTCACAAATTCAATCTCTGTGTCTTCTTGTCTTTTAAGCAGGCTATTGAAGACTCTCCGGAGTGCTGGGACAATCTGTTCTTGTTCCACCGACTCTGGGATCCCTCAGACCCTAATGTTACACCTCCTCCCCCTGTTGTCGAGGTCCTCAGTGTGTCGATTCATATCAATAAAGTGCTGCATGTGGTTTGTTGTTGCAATCTCCAGTTTATGGATCGCTTTGTCTCTGTGTCTGCCTGCGTTTTCGGCCGCCGCCATCTTTTCATTAATCACCATCATGCTTGTTTTCAGATTGGTTATAGCTGCCGAGAAGGTGGCTTTAATGTCAGCTGCAAACACTGACATATCTGCAAATGTCAGTGGGTGGTCCAGTCTGGACTTACCCCTGCCTGTGTCCTCCGTAGCTGACATGGAGTCCTCGCTCTCTCCCCCATCCTGAGGCGTCGGCGCCATCTTGCTTCTCGTGGTTCCGCTACAGGCCGCCGATTTGTGTTTGAAGATGTCCTCTATGTTAGCGTTAGCTGAAGCCGAATTGCGGCGTGTTCTGGAGCGGGGAGTCCAGTGGAGCTTTCTGCCCGGCATCTGTGTGCTGTAAGTCGGGTTTTAAGCTGGGAACCGCCGTGTGTGTCTCAGAGCTCTCTCAGTGTGCTGCCATCTCCGCTGCGCACCAGGCCACGCCCCCTGTTTCTTCCTTTTTTATTCTTTTTTTAAAGATGTCAATAAATGCAAATTAGTTGCTATAGATTACAAAATCTTGCATTAATAATTTTAGCTTATGTATCTTAAAGTAAAAAAAAAAAAAAAAACCTTCAAACTAGCATGAAAATAAAGTAGCTTTTTTTGTTCAAATTATTGTAAAAAAAAAGGCACAACTGTATGCAAGTCCTTAGCTATCTTCACTGATACAGTTATACAATTACCAGATAAATGAGTGTGCAATGTATTACATTCTCTTTTATAAAATAGCATTTTTGTGGTGCAGTTTACTGTATATATTTTCAACCCAGAAATATTATTTCATCAATATATTACTTTGTGCTAAGATGGAACATGACCGACAAATAACCTCAGTAAGCAGTGGCATCTTGTACACGGGAGATGGGCAATTTGGATGCAGTCTTGATTTATAGGACAGCAAGTATTTTCCTCTGTTCTTTCTCTTCCTGGCATAAGCTACGTTCTATTTTTACCAATACTGATCAAAAGAGATGCAAGATTGAAGGACTGTTGTCTTGTAACCTAAATTCAAGACAAGTCTGCATTTTCAGAGATCACACAGAGATGATAGAGGGAAAATTGTAATGTTAGAACTAATTAACATGGTTTATAATTTAGATTACTCTGAGATCTTATCCTTAATAGATTATATAGATTTTTTTATAATAAAGCCTCCTTGAGAACCGTTTAAACTATCAAAGTAGGAAAAATGTATTTTAATTAAAACATTCACCAAAGGTTTTGTGCTTCTTTGTTAGTGTAAATAGAAAAAAAATGTTTTTGCAGTTTAAGTTGTGTACTGTATGTTTTTCCTTGTCAAAAGAATTTTATTGAGTGCAAAGATTATGTATAATTAACATTAAATAAATATCATACATTCAATGTGAGGAAGCTCAATTACATTAATGCAATAGTTAAACCATTTATGTTAAAATAGAACATGACAATTTATGATAAAAGAAAATAAAAAGAGAAAAGTGAAAACATAACTTTGGATTCTTTGTCCATTTAGAATTAAGAGATGTAAAGAAATTTGTAAGTTCTACAACAACAATTGCCCTGTTTTATTTATAGACAACAATAGAGATTATTATTTAGATATAGATTGGAGCTTCAAAATCATAAAATAAGGTAGTATACAGAAAAAGAAAGGAAAGGAAGAATAGTAGGAAAAAGGGAAAGAGAGAGAAAAAAAAAGGGAAAGAGAAGGAGTCAGTGAGGTCAGGCCGAAGGCCACCGCTACAATTAGAGCCAAAGTAATTTAAAGCCTATGTCTTATTGTTACAGCTACCATGGCAGTAGCACATTATTTTCAAGGGTTGGCATGGCATATGTAATCCAAGGCTGCCAAATTGTCTCAAAGCTGGGGATCGTGTCCAATTCTATAGCTATCATCTTGGCATGGGTCATATAGTAATTCATTTTAGCTTTTGCTTCGTTTATATCTAATGTTGGTGATTTCCAAGATTTTGCTAAAGTCTCTTTAGCTGCTGTGAAGAATTGCACCAACAATTTGAATTGGGTATGTGTTACAAATTCAGGTTTCAAGTTGAGAAGGGCCTTTGCTGGATTGAAAGGAATTGTTTTCCCAAACAGTTTAGTTGTGATGATAAATATTCCCTTCCAAAATGTTTGAGCTAATTGACACGACCACCAGATGTGAAAATGTTTGGCCAAGTCTAAACATCCTCAAAAACATTGTGCCAAATAGTTCTGTACATATTTTGCTACTCTAGTCGGTACCAGGTACCATCTTATCAAAACTTTATAATTAGCCTCAACCGCCAATATGTTAGGGGAGGCTGCTTTAATTGTTGACCATATTTCTTTCCAATCTGAAACATCCAATGTGCGCTCTAAATCCTCCTCCCATTTCCGAACATAGGATGGTTTATCTTTACTGGAATGGACCAGCAAGTGAGAGTATATGGTAGATATTGTGCCTCTAGCATGAGGATCTTTCTTGCAAATTTCTTCAAAACTAGTCAGATGTGTTAATGAGGATGTGGTAGTCACTAGGGGTGTGAAGAAATTTTTAATTTTGAGGTATCTAAATAATTCCAATTGCGGTAGACTATATCTTTCACAGAGGGTTGAAAAAGGGATAAAAGATGAGAAATGAACACATTTATACATACATAGTACATCCCGGGATACCCATTCTCTAAAAGAATTGGGGAATACCCATGAGATATTTTTTCTGCGCTGAATACTGGTTTATTTTATTGTTGCTCTTAATTCATTTATATTTAGATGCAGATTATGGATGTGTTCTCCTATGTAGAGAGCAGAGAGATCATTTTAACTGATGTTTTTTCTAAAGCTACTGTTAATTCCAATCAAGGTGATCTTACATTTTCTTTTAGAAAATTGGGACATTTATTTGAGAAAAAGATCAAAACCTGGTGGGACATTGTCTCCATTGAGCAATACTTATCAGCTGAGTTGATCCCTAGACGGTTGAGGTGGGATATACCACCTAATGATGGTTTGCTCGATGAAGAGTCTAATAAAGAGTGGAGGGGTTTCTTTGTTTCTAAAGGTTTAGAGCTTCTAGGATTATTGCTTTCACACAAACAAAGGAAGAAGATGTGGCTAGAAAGTCAAATTAAAGAAATCGCTGACCGTATAGAACCTTTTAAGGACACTGCTGAGTTTATTGCATTATCAGGGGAATTAAAAGCTAAACTTATAAAATGGGACAAAGAAACGCAAGATTAAAAAAGAAAAAAAAATTAAGGAATTTAAATGACTTTGGGGGCCAACAAGTTTTTAAATGGCAGTCCCTTATTGTCCCAAAACCTACTCCAGATATTGACTCTATGGATATTCATGAAGTCGAACTGGGTGTCCCCACCCAGATTAATCCAGAACAGGAAGTTACTGGGGTTAGGACTTCACAGTTTTTCCACATTCAAAATAAAAATAATACCCCTAAGACTCGGAGATCCAATGGTTTTAAGCCTAGAGGAAGGGGTAGGGGTAGTCAGCATCATACCCCTTCTAGAGGGGGTTATGCACATTATCCACCCACCCATGAAGATAATGCTTGGAGGCCAGCACCTAATAGGGGGAGGGGGAATCAGAGGGGACAAGGTTATCATCAACCTAGAGTGGCTCCTGTCCCTACTTATAACAGTTATGCCCCATTACAGGATAACTGCGAAGAACAATTTGATAATTGTTTTTTTAGGACAGGAGAGGATCCCCTGGAGGGGACCTCCTCTGCACACTCCTCTGGGGGCGGATGGGTGGAGAGATCATACTGGCCCACAAGGCCAAGTCCAAAAGGGTCACCTCAGCCTAAAAAGAAAAAACAAGAGGATGTAGGGGGGAGACAAGCCCAAAAGGCAAAGACCCCATTAGGGGCTGGTATCTTCAATTTAAGTGGTATTCCTCTAACAGAAGACGAGACACGGGTCCTTGATAAGGGTTTAAAGTTCACCCCCATTCACAATTTGAATACATTTCAGACGTATGTTAATGTTCAGAAATGTATTCGTGGATTGAACATGAAAAAATATTTTTTGTCGAATCCAATACAGAGGAATTCTTCTCAAACTGATACTCTACATTCCAACCTCAGGAATAAATCTGTTTTTAATCCACAATGTACTGATAATAGGCACCTGGAGGTTTTTAGGAATATGGTGTGTAGTGATCTTGAAGCTCTCAAAATCAAGAGAGTAAAAGATTCACAGCACATCAAAAGAGGTATTATGTCCCTTGAAAAAAGGAATGATATTGTTATCCGACCAGCGGATAAGGGTGGTGATCTAGTGGTACTCAGTAAAACCTATTATTATGAAGAAATGGAGAGATTGCTGAGTGACCGTGGCACTTATCAGTTGTTAAATTGTGACCCTATGATTAAGTTTAAGGACGAGTTGCATTCTATTGTAGAGGGGGGTAAGACCAAAGGGATTCTGAATGGTAAGGAAGCTTCCTATCTTAATCCTCTTTATTGTAGAACACCGATCATCTACTTTCTACCTAAATTACATAAAAACTCTGTAAGTCCCCCTGGCCGACCAATTGTCAACGGGATTGACTCCGTGACATCTCAGGCCAATACCTTGATTTCTTTTTGCAGCCGTTGGTTATTAAAATGGAGGCTTATTAAGGGACACTAAACAGATCATTCAGATCCTTGATACTCTTTCCTGCACTCCATCCAGTATATTGATTACTGCGGATGTAGGGTTCCTGTACACCATTACTGACCATGATGAAGCCCTGGCTTCTGTTGATGGGCATTGGCTAGCACAGATCTCCCTAGAGAACATATTAAGTTTTTACTTAGAGGTTTGAAGTTCTGTTTACTGAATAACTATTTTTGTTTCAATAAACAATACTTTCTGCAGATAAGGGGTGTGGCGATGGGCGCTCGCTTTGCTCCCAGTGTGGCTAATTTATTCATGGCCCACTGGGAGGAGGCTGCTGTGTTTCGAGATTGCCCACCCCAGTTGGTTTGTTATAAAAGGTACATAGATGACCTAGTGATGGTATGGGAGGGTGATATGCCTAGCCTACAGGTATTTATGGACAGATTGAATATTCAATTATCTTGGTGTATAGATAAGCAACAGATCACGTTTTTAGATTTGGAGATTTTTTAAAAAGATAACCATTTTCATACCAGGAACCACTTTAAACCTACGGATCGCAACACTTATATTCCTTTAAATAGTTGCCATCACTGTATGTGGTTGTGTAACATCCCTAGGGGCAATTTATTCGACTCCGACGTAATTGTACATCGGAGGATGAGTTTTTGTCACAGTCCCAAATTTTAGCAACAAGATTTAAGCAGAAAGGATATGCACAATCTGCAATTAATAAAGAAATTGAGAGGGCAAGAGCTATGGATAGAAGTAGCATTGTAGTCTCCTGGCCCTACCTGCTTCATATCCTCCAACGCTGGGGCTTCGGCCCACATTTCCTTGGTTGGATCAATGCCCTATATAACCACCCGCAAGCATACGTACAATACTCTGGGTTTTGTTCAGAACCCTTTCCCATCTCTCGAGGAACCAGACAAGGCTGCCCCCTATCTCCCCTACTTTTTGCTCTCGTGATCGAACCGTTAGCGGCCCTGATCAGAGCAAACCCTGACATTCGAGGTTTAGAGGTAGCTTCAACCACTCACAAATTGTGTCTCTTTGCCGATGACGTATTACTGTTTATTACGTCGCCACACACTACCCTTCCAAACCTTATGAACATCTTAGATAAGTTTGCTTTGTTCTCCGGGTTAGAAGTTAACCAAATGAAATCAAAAGCCCTCAACGTGTCTCTTCCACAAGCTGATCTTAAGCTGCTTCACCAAAACTTCCCTTTTCACTGGTCCTCCTCATCAATACCTTACCTGGGAATTAAATTGACCAGTGACCCATCGAACCTGTTCCAATCCAATTATCTCCCAATGCTAACCCAAGTATCTTCTCTAATTAGCTCCTGGCAGCCTTTATGTATCTCCTGGCTCGGACGTGTTGCAGCTGTGAAAATGTCCTTGTTGCCAAAACGACTGTATTTATATAGAGTACTCCCGATTGTGATCCCCCTTACTACCATAGGATCATACAAAGCCGAGTCTTTAAGTACATTTGGGGCCCCACTAAACCCAGAGTTGCTAGGCCGGTTTTACTCCGTAATAAGCTCAGTGGAGGCCTTGGCGTACCCAACTTTTTACATTACTACCATGCGGCCCGACTGGCCCAGTCTATTCTATATCATTCTAAGTCTGAAACAACACTCTGGGTTAGCCTCGAGGCCATTGATCTTCACCCAATTACTGTAACCAACTTGCTATGGCTTCCTCCTGCAGCACGAGGCCCTATAACCAACCCAATAACGCAACATACCCTCAAACTCTGGGATAGGTTGAGGATCCCCTTCAAATTGGTCTCTCCACACTCTCCACTTTTATCCTTCCTAGGTCACCCTCTTTTCTACCTGGTGTACACAGAACCAGCCTCATTCCAAGCCTGGGCCCAGGCGGGTCTGACTCGCATATGTGACTTAATTAGTGGTGATACTATAAAATCATTTCCAGCTATTCAATTGCAGGCACATCTTCCACACAGAGAGTGCTTCCGTTACCTTCAAATTGCACACTTCGCTCAAACGACTATAAGATCTAGCTCTCGACTAGATACTCTAACTGAATTTGAGAATATGTGCGACTCGGACCCGCATGCTCCAGGTATTATTTCTCGCCTTTATACCCATCTCACGTTGCCACCTTCAAACCTCCCCACCTATGCACAGCGATGGTCTAGAGACTTAAATATTGATCTAGAGGTGGATTACTGAATGACCATTTGGACTAACACAAAAAATTCATCCCAAAATGTTGTTGCCTCAGAAGCAAACTACAAGGTGCTAATGCGATGGTATCTAGTCCCAACCAGAATTGCTAAATTCCTACTCGAATATCCCCCGAATTGTTTTAGGGGTTGCAAGGACAGAGGAACACACATGCACATCTGGTGGATGTGCCCACTGGTGCAGTGTTTCTGGGCAACAACATTTCAAATGGCCTCTACTCTCCACCAAATTACCCTAGATCCTAACCCAACTATAGCCCTACTCAATCTTATTCTGCAAGACTACACCAGAGCACAACTCCGTCCCCTCCTTCACCTATTTACTGCAGCCAAGTAAACGTTCACTAAGGCCTGGAAAAAACCCACTCCTAGTATAGCTGAAATGAAAAATAGGATCACTCAGGCAATGATACATAGCAAAATCGAAGCGACGATCCAAGATAAGGTCCCCCAGCATTTTTTGCCCACTGATTTAGACAAACGCCTTTTAGAACCCTAGGATAGTTCTAATTACCACCTACGATTTTTGAAATTACACCTGTGCTCGTGCGACCCGACCGACCCCCCCCCCCCCCACTCAGCTATTCCTCACTTCTTTCTTTCGGATCTCCTCTACTCTGCTCTCTTTTCTCCCCCTCTATTCTCCCTTTTATTTACCTTCAATAACTATTGGTGTTGTACTCTGTTTCTTGACATGGTCTCGGCTGCTCTTATGCCCAACTCCAAAAGAATAACCACAAGCAGCCCACTATAACTAAATTAGGGACCTTGCTCCCTCTTAATGTTAGCATTTTCGGCTATTACTGGACCCTGTATTATCTGACAGAGTATCCATTTTCTGTAATCTTTCCTTTTTTTATACCATTGTTATATTGTTTTGTCGAGATGCTCACTGTTTAATATACATGCAATACCTTGTATTGAAATGCTTGTAACAGATGCTTGTTATTTACCAATAAAAATATTTGAAAAGAAGTAGCATTGTAGCCGATAAAATTGTTAATTCGGTGGATTTAATAACCACTAATCATTTTAAGATGGTTATGGACTTTAGTATCCACCATAGGAAGTTTGAAAAAATTGTAGCCAATCATTGGCCTATATTAAAATATGATCGTATACTTGGTCCACATCTCCCTGATCGCCCTGAATTCATTTATCGGAAAGCACCTTCTCTTCGGGATACTTTGGCACCAGGAGTCATTGTATAGAAAGTGAAAATGCTGCGCTAAACCCAAAAATAAAGCAGAAGCAGCTAGCACACAAACAAACCAAGTTCAAATAGAGATAACAACAAAACAGTGCAGCGCTCAAATATTAAACATGTGATAAGAGCATATAAAGTGAACACCTTTGCAGATGTAAAAACATGTAAGCATCAAATGGTAATCAAATTTCCTGTGTGCAATATAGAACAGCAAAACAATTAAAAATATAAAAATCAAAGTAGTAAAAAAGGTCCATATGAGGAGTAGTAACTCTTCAAATTTGGAAATAATAAATGTGAAAATATGAGCATCAAATAGTGTCCAGTATAAAATATGCAACAGCAAAGTGAAATACAGTTCATGTGAGAAGTGTTGGAGGGATATCTCTTCAGGTTGGAAGATGCCGATAAACATCAAAAGGCATGTAAATATTCAAATGAGGAATAAGAGGGTACCCTTACCGGATCCATAGGACACATATACCATATGGCAGTATGTCAGAAAGGCATAGGGAAAATCTCCTGTAGTATCCAGACAAGGTGGTGTCTTTGAAGGCCGCAAGCCCCAAAGGATGTTGGTAGACACGAGCAGGAGTGGAACAACTGTTCTGTGCAATGGTATTGCCGCTTTCCTCCTTTTCTGGAATCCCCCACCGGCACTCTCTGCTTCTCCTCTTCTCCAAGTGTCCTGACACTCATGCAGGCACGTTCCCAAGCCAGGCTGTGTGCGTCTGTTCCCAAGCTGACACTCACACACTCACGGCCCACTGTTCTGTCTCCAAGGCCATCCGACCTGTCAGCACATGGTGTCCATGTGCTGACAGGTCAGACGGCCTTGGAGACAGATCAGTGGTGTCCATGTGCTGACAGGTCGGATGGCCTTGGAGACAGAACAGTGGGCCGTGAGTGTCAGCTTGGGAACAGAAGCACACAGCCTGGCTTGGGAACGTGCCTGCATGAGTGTCAGGACACTTGGAGAAGAGGAGAAGCAGAGAGTGCCGGTGGGGGATTCCAGAAAAGGAGGAAAGCGGCAATACCATTGCACAGAACATTTGTTCCACTCCTGCTCCTGTCTACCAACATCCTTTGGAGCTTGCGGCCTACAAAGACACCACCTTGTCTGGATACTACGGGGGATTCTCCCTATGCCTTTCTGACGTACTGCCATATGATATGTGCGTCCTACGGATCCGGTAAGGGTACCCTCTTATTCCTCATTTGAATATTTACATGCCTTTTGATGTTTATCGGCATCTTCCAACCTGAAGAGATATCCCTCCAACACTTCTCACATGAACTGTATTTCACTTTGCTGTTCCATATTTTATACCGGACACTATTTGATGCTCATGTTTTCACATTTATTATTTCCAAATTTGAAGAGTTACTACTCCTCATATGGACTTTTTTTACTACTTTTATTTTTATATTTTTTATTGTTTTGCTATTCTATATTGCACGTAGGACATTTGATTACCATTTGATGCTTACATGTTTTTACATCTGCAAAGGTGTTCACTTTATATGCTCTTATCACATGTTTAATACCAGGAGTCATTGACCCGCCAAGGGTCCCTGATAATAAATTATTGTTTTTTTGGCTGGGTTCTATGCGTGTGGTAGATGTGCCACTTGCAAGAATACTAGAAATAATGTCAAAAAACGTAAAATGTTTACCTCATCAGTCACACATAAACAATATCAGATTAAAGATTTAATCACATGTGCGACTGTAGGTGTAGTGTATATGCTCGAGTGTGATTGCGGATTGCAATACAGTGGGGAAAAAAGTATTTAGTCAGCCACCAATTGTGCAAGTTCTCCCACTTAAAAAGATGAGAGAGGCTTGTAATTGTCATCATATGTATACCTCCACTATGAGAGACAAAATGTGGAAACAAATCCAGACAATCACATTGTCTGATTTTTGAAAGAATTTATTTGCAAATTATGGTGGAAAATAAGTATTTGGTCACCTACAAACAAGCAAGATTTCTGGCTCTCACACACTGTTGCTGGTATGGTGGCCCATTCCTTCATGCAGATCTCCTCTAGAGCAGTGATGTTTTGTGGCTGTCGCTGGGCAACACGGACTTTCAACTACCTCCAAAGGTTTTCTATGGGGTTGAGATCTGGAGACTGGCTAGGCCACTACAGGACCTTGAAATACTTTTTACGAAGCCACTCCTTCATTGCCCAGGTGGTGTGTTTGGGATCATTGTCATGCTGAAAGACCCAGCCACCTTTCATCTTCACTGCCTTTGCTGATGGGAGGAGGTTTGCACTCAAAATCTCACGATACATGGCCCCATTTATTCTTTCATGTACACGGATCAGTTGTCCTGTTCCCTTTGCAGAGAAACATCCCCAAAGCATGATGTTGCCACCCCCATGCTTGACATTAGGTATGGTGTTCTTTGGTTGCAACTCAGCATTCTCTCTCCTCCAAACACGACGAGTTGTGTTTCTACCAAACAGTTCTACTTTGGTTTCATCTGACCATATGACATTCTCACAATCCTCTTCTGGATCATCCAAATGCTCTCTAGCAAACCCGGACATGTACTGGCTTAAGCAGGGGGACACGTCTGGCACTGCAGGATCTGAGTCCCTGGCGGCATAGTGTGTTACTGATGGTAGCCTTTGTTATGTTGGTCCCAGCTCTCTGCAGGTCATTCACTAGGTCCCCCGTGTGGTTCTGGGATTTTTGCTCACTGTTCTTGGGATCATTTTGACCCCATGGGGTGAGATCTTGCGTGGAGTCCCAGATCGAGGGAGATTATCAGTGGTCTTGTATGTCTTCCATTTTCTAATTATTGCTTCCACAGTTGATTTTTTTCACACCAAGCTGCTTGCCTATTGCAGATTCAGTCTTCCCAGCCTGGTGCAGGTCTACAATTTTGTTTATGGTGTCCTTTGACAGCTCTTTGGTCTTCACCATAGTGTAGTTTGCAGTGTGACTGTTTGAGGTTGTAGACAGGTGTCCTTTATACTGATAACAAGTTCAAACAGATGCCATTAATACAGGTAATACAGGTAATGAGTGGAGGACAGAGGAGCCTCTTAAAGAAGAAGATACAGGTCTGTGAGAGCCAGAAATCTTGCTTGTTTGTAGGTGACCAAATACTTATTTTCCACCATAATTTGCAAAATAAATTCTTTCAAAAATCAGACAATGTGATTGTCTGGATTTGTTTCCACATTTTGTCTCTCATAGTTGAGGTGTACCTATGATGACAATTACAGGCCTCTCTCATTTTTTTAAGTGGGAGAATGTGCACAATTAGTGGCTGACTAAATACTTTTTTGCCCCACTGTATATCGGAAGGACCTCGAGGGCACTACACGTACGAGTGGGGAACATATAAGCAACATCAAAAGGGGATAAAAACCCACAGTGTATCCCAACATTTTAGGAATTGCCACCAACGGGATCCCAAGCATCCCAAATTCTGGGGGATCGAAAAAGTGCCCAGACATTGGAGAGGTGGTCATTTTATTCACCAGCTAAGTCGCAGAGAATCCTTCTGGATCTATGAGACTAAGGTAATGACTCCAGCTGGTATGAACGTAGATTTTGATCTTAACTGTTTTATTTCTAATAGGTAATTTGTTTTTATTTATTTTTATGACATGGAGTTGGTGCATGGGATGATTATTTTTGAATATTTAACTTTTTTTGTTGTGTTTATTTTATTTATTTATTTATTTTATTTTCTAAGTTATTCACAATTGGTTCTATCTGGAAGATGGTTGTAGACTGACGTCATTATTATATATTTTCTGTCCCATTAGTCTCCTAGTGAGACTTTTATTTATAATATTTTGCTCCTGGTTGAGCGTTTGTATTCAGGGTTTATAGCCCTTTAACGCTTTTTGAAGCGAGTGCCTTCCTGATTCTTAATCAGATATCGTGTGGAGGTTTTAATATGCCCCACACACTATGTGTATTGGCACTCTCGGTCTATTTTTAGCTAGTTCTGCTATGTATTTTTATTTTTCAATGAATGGCTCTTTCATAGTTCATTTCATAAGCTCAGTTCAGCGATTTGCCCACCCTGTGTGCAAGCCTGATTCGTTGTTTGCTGGTTGCTATGGCTATAATAGAGTACCGCGGGCCGTCGATGTGTATCTGACCCCACGCTGATGAAGTCCCCGCCCATAGGATGCAACGCGTACGGGGGAGGAGTCACATCTGATGTCACCCGCGGCCATCTTCTTGGTTGGAAACAACCTTACATGTGTACACCCTTGTTTACCTGCACTCGGTTTTGAAGTGCTTTTTATTATTGGGAGACTTATAACGGCTTCACCTATATATCACCATCACCCCAGGAGAGGGTACAAGGCTGTGTGACCTGTTTCAGGTCGAATATATGAGGTGAGAGGCTTGGACTACCTGTGGTTGAGGGACCTGAATTACTGTCACATCGTCCTGTCTACCTGAGTCACTTTGGGAGCTGTTTTGGAGTTCTGCCCAGTGCCTGTATTGTTTTCTCTGCCATTAATCACTATGGACTATTAGTTTTTCATTTTATTGCGCTGCACTACTTGTTTTCAATACCCATGCTGGATAGAAAGCAGGATTTTTATATAATGACAACAACAGGTTATGTGAAGATTGTAAATGATTACTTGTTTGGAATCTATCCCAAAGGGATATATAGTCTTTGGTAATGGGATTCTGTAGGTCTTTGTGGTCTTTTGGTGAGATCCATAGTAAGTTAGATATTGGAATAGGATCACATTCTGTGGCTTCAATTGATACCCATAACGGGGTTTCATGATATGCATGATATTTAGCTAGACTTGCTATATGTGCAGCCCTATAGTACTAAGCAAAATTAGGACAACCTAGGACAACCTAGGCCTCCGGCTTGCCTATGGAGATATGGTGTGTGTAACTGTACACGTGGTTTGGAGGAGCCCCATATATGACAATGTTTTCCTTTGTATTATTCTAAGATGATAAGCTGGAATTGTAATTGGTAACACTCTGAAGTACAGTAGTTTCAGTAATATCGTCATTTTTACAGAGTTGATTCTTCTGAACCACGATAACGGAAGATGAGACCACGATTTCATTAAGATTGATAACTGTTTTAAAATTGGAGGGTAATTATATGAAAATAGATCCGCTAACAATGCTGTAAGATGTATTCCTAAATATGGGATTGATCTGTTTGACCATGAGAAAGGGAGGCTAATTTTAGCAGAATTCAGTTCAATGTTAGAAACAGATATGTTTAATGCTAAACATTTTTTAGGATTTATGTATAAGCCAGAAATATCAGCAAATTTATTGAGAGTTGGGATTAGGTTTGGGCCTGACACTTGTGGGGAGGAAAGAAATAGGAGGATATCATCCGCAAATAGACAGAGTTTATGTTGATAACCTCCTATTTCTATTCCTGTTATAGTGGGGTCAGATCTAATTGCTAGTGCAAGTGGTTTTATGAGAAGGGCGAATAGTAAGGGAGAGAGAGGACAACCTTGTCTTGTGCCTCTCTCTATGTTGAAGAAGTCGGATTTGACATATGCTCTAGGTTTGTTGTATAGAGCCATAATCCAATTTATAAAATTTGGGCCGAATCCCCATTTCTACATAGTTACATAGTTAGTCAGGTTGAAAAAAGACACAAGTCCATCCAGTTCAACCATAAAAAAAATAAAAAAAATCGTACAATCCAATAGACCCAATTCTATATCCACAGTTGATCCAGAGGAAGGCAAAAAACCTCAGCAGAGCATGCTCCAATTTGCTACAGCAGGGGAAAAAATTCCTTCCTGATCCCCCAAGAGGCAATCGAATTTTCCCTGGATCAACTTTACCTATAAATGCTAGTACCCAGTTATATTATGTACATTTAGGAAAGTATCCAGGCCTGTCTTAAAGCAATCTACTGAGCTGGCCAGAACCACCTCTGACGGGAGTCTATTCCACATTTTCACAGCTCTTACTGTGAAGAAACCTTTCCGTATTTGGAGATGAAATCTCTTTTCCTCCAGTTGTAAAGAGTGCCCCCTTGTCCTCTGTGTTAACCGTAATGTGAATAACTCAACACCAAGTTCACTATTTGGAACTACTTACATATTTGAACATGTTGATCACATCCCCCCTTATTCTCCTCTTCTCAAGAGTGAATAAATTCAGTTCCTCTAATCTTTCCTCATAGCTGAGTTCCTCCATTCCTCTTATTAGTTTGGTTGCCCTTCTCTGCACTTTCTCCAGTTCCCGATATCCTTTTTGAGAACTGGTGCCCAAAACTGAACTGCATATTCCAGATGAGGTCTTACTAATGATTTGAACAGGGGCAAAATGATATCTCTCTCTCTGGAGTCCACACCTCTCTTAATACAAGAAAGGACTTTGCTCGCTTTGGAAACCGCAGGTTGGCATTGCATGCTATTATTGAGCTTATGATCTACCAAAACCCCCAGATCCTTCTCCACTACGGATTCCCCCAGTTGTACTGCCCCTAGTATGTATGATGCATGCATATTCTTAGCCCCCAAGTGCATAACTTTGCACTTCTCAACAGTAAACCTCATCTGCCACATAGATGCCCAATCAGACAGTGCATTGAGGTCAGCTTGTAAATTGGAGACATCCTGTAAGGACATTATTCCACTGCATAGCTTGGTGTCATCTGCAAAGACAGAAATGTTACTTTTGATCCCAGACCCAATATCATTTATAAAGATATTAAAGAGTAAGGGTCCCAGCACTGAACCTTGGGGTACACCACTGATAACCTTAGACCATTCAGAGTATGAATCATTAACCACTACTCTCTGAATTCTGTCTTTTAGCCAGTTTTCTATCCATTTACAAACTGATATTTCCAAGCCTGTAGACTTTAACTTACACATGAGCCGTGTGTGCGGAACTGTATCGAACGCTTTTGCAAAATCCAAGTATACCACGTCCACAGCCACCCCTCTGTCCAAGGTTTTACTTACCTCTTCATAAAAAGAAATCAGGTTTGTCTGACAACTTCTGTCTTTCATGAATACATGCTGTCTGTTGCTTAAAATGTTTTTTGCCAGCAAGAACTCGTCTATGTGGTCTTCTATTAAATGCTCCAGTATCTTCCCGACTATAGAAGTTAAACTAACAGGTCTATAGTTACTTGGTAAAGACTTTGATCCTTTTTAAATATAGGCACCACGTTTGCCCTGCGCCAATCCAGTGGTACTATTCCCGTCATTAATGAGTCCCTAAAAATTAGATACAATGGCTTTGAAATTACAGAGCTCAATTCTTTTAGGATCCGTGGGTGGATGCCATCAGGTCCAGGTGCTTTATCCACCTTTATTCTGTCTAAATATTTCTGGACCATATCACTTTTGAGCCATTGTGGATCATTCGGGGCTGTGTCAATATCCCCCCCCATTATGGACATGAGCTCCCCCATGCTCTTTTGTATACACAGAGCTGAAGAAAATATTTAATAAATTAGCCTTCTCTTTGTCCCCAGTCACCCACTCTAGATTATTTTGTAAAGGGCCTACATGCTCAGACCTGACCTTTTTACTATTAATATATTTGAAGTATTTTTTGGGGTTTGTCCTACTATTTTTGCGATCTGTTGTTCATTTTGAATTTTTGCATCCTTGATTTCCTTTTTACATATTCTGTTAAATTCTTTGTAGCATTTAAATGACACTAGTGTTCCTTCATTTTTATATTTTTTAAAAGCTCTTTTCTTATTGTTTATAGCTTTTCTAACTTTGACCGTGAGCCACATAGGTTTTATTTTTAGCCTTTTAAACTTATTGCCCATGGAAATATACTTTGCAGTAAGGTCCCAAACAGTCTTTTTGAAGAATTCCCATTTCTGTTCTGTGTTTATCAATGCCAATATTCCCTCCCAGTCTAAGTCCTGGAGAGCAGCCCTCATCCTTGGAAAATTTGCTCTCTTGAAGTTAAGTGTTTTTATCTTTCCCGTATGTATCTCTTGTTTACAGCTAACATCAAATGAAATCATGTTATGATTACTGCTACCCAGGTGTTCCTTTATCTGAACATTAGTAATAAGCTCTGCATGGTTTGAGATTACCAGGTCCAACAGAGCTTTATTCCTAGTTGGGGCCTCAATAAACTGGACCATAAAATTGCCCTGTACTAGGTTTATACATTTTTGCCCTTTAACTGTCCCAGCAGTGCCATTACTCCAGTCAATTTCTGGGTAGTTAAAATCCCCCATTATTATCACTGTCCCAGCCCTTGCAGCCCTTTCCATCTGTGCAAGGAGCTGAGTCTCCACCTCCCCGTTAACGTTGGGTGGTCTATAACTAACTCCAATGATTAACTTTGAACTACGCACATCTATATGCAGTTCCACCCATAATGCTTCAGACTCATCACACTCTCCATCAATCAGGTCCTCTTTCACACTTGCTTTGAGATCACTTGTCACATAGAGACAGACCCCACCACCTTTCTTTTTTACCCTGTCTCTCCGAAAGAGTGCATAGCCAGGAACATTAATAGCCCAGTCATATGAGGATTGAAGCCAAGTTTCAGCAATACCGATTACATCATAGTTCACCTCATGCACCAGAGCTTCCAACTCACCTATTTTGCTTGGCAGACTTCTGGCATTGGTGAACAAACACTTTAATGCATTATTACATTTTGCTCTGGTGTTTTTCATATAATTTTTAGTAGTACAAATGGCACTACAGTTTCCAATGGCTGTTTGCAACATGGGAAATTTCTTGTCACCTGCCATAACCCTCCCCCCATCTATCCCAATTCCACCCTCCATTAATGTCTGACCCCTACCTGGCCTGTCTTCTTGATGTAATTCTAGTTCACCCTCCCCCCTCAATCCTAGTTTAAATACTCCTCCAGCCTTCCCATAAACCTCTCCCCCAGCACAGCAGACCCCACTCCATTCAAGTGCAAACCGTCTTTAGCATATAGGTTACACCCCAATGAAAAGTATGCAAGGTGTAGTTCAAGTAAGGCCATGCAATAGAGTGGAAAGCTTTCTTTATATCAAGTGAAAGAAAGCAAACAGGAATGCAACGTTTTTTAGCTATGTGTGCCAAAAGGGTTGCTCTTCGTACATTGTCACCTGCCTGTCGGGAGGGCATGAAGCCTACTTGGTCATGATGTACGAGAGTACCAATGATCCTATTAAGACAGGCTGCTAGAATTTTTGCCAGCACTTTAATGTCCAACATGGATTTGGGGCGGTAATTTGTACTTAGGGTATCATCTGATTGTGGTTTAGGAATCATGCAGATGAAAGCCAATAATGATTCTTGTCTAAAGGTTTTATTATCTAATAGGTCATTAAACGCGTCAGCAAGCAAGGGTGAGATACTATCTGTAAAAGTTCGATAGTAAAGAGCTGTAAATCCGTCTGGTCACGGTCTTTTATTTATTTTTAGTGTTTTAATAGCTGCTGCTACATCATCACTATTAATGGGTTTTTCTATTGACATTTTTTGGGATTCAGTCATGTTGGGTAGGGTAATACGTGAGAAGAAGGAGTCTGCTGCATCAATGTTCATTTTATTTGTCTCTGTATATAGAGTTTTCAAATGAGAGCTACATTTCTGTACAATTTTAAGAGGATTACTGGTGTATACATTGTCTGCCATTTTGAGTCTAATAGGTTTAAAAGACTTATTAACCAGTTCAGATCCGTGCTATTGCCGAATGACGGCAACAGCGTGGTCCTGCTTTGCCGGGACTACGTCTATTGACGTCGTCCCGTGCACGAGCGGCCTGCGCTCCCCCTGCAGGGCGTGTGTGGCGTGCTCGGTGATCAGCGAGTCTATGAGACTCGCCTGATCACAGATCAGAGTAAGGGGTCGGTCCTGACCCCTTACCACGTGATCAGCTGTCAGCCAATGACAGCTGATCATGTGATGTAAACAGAGCCGGTAATCAGCTATTTTTTCTCCTCGCGCTGACAGCGTGAGGAGGAAAAAAAAGCCGATCACCAGCGGCCGTGAGAGGGACATCACGGCGATCATCTGTGCCCCCTGCCAGTGACACCTAGCAATAGGCAGCAGTGCCGCCTACCAGTGCCCACCAGCATCACCCATCATTGCCCACAGTGCCACCCATCAGTGCCCACAGTGCCACCCATTAGCACCCACAATCAGTGCCACAACAACAGTGCTGCACATCAGTGCCATCTCTCAGTGCCCATCAGTGTCACCTACCAGTGCCCATAAGTGCCCATCAGTGCCCCCCATCCCTGCCCATCAGTGCCCCCCATCAGTGCCCCCCATCAGTGCCCCCATAAGTGCCCCCCATAAGTGCCCCCCATCTGTGCCCCCCATCAGTGGTACCTATCAGTGCCCATCAGTGCCACCCATCCGTACCACCCATCTGTGCCACCCATCAGTGCCAACCATCAGCGCCCATTAGTGCCGCCTTATCTGTGCCCATCAGTACCACCTTATTTGTCCCCATCAGTGCCGCCTTATCTGTGCCTATCAGTGCCGCCTTAACTGTGTCTATCAGTGCCACCTTAACTGTGCCTATCAGTGCCGCCTTAACTGTGCCTATCCATGCCCATCAGTGCAGCCTATCAGTGCCCACCAGTGCCACCTCATCAGCACATATAAATGAAGGAGAAAAAATACCTGTTTGCAAAATTTTATAACAAACTATGAAACATGATTTTCTTTTTCAAAATTTTCCATTTTTTTTTGTTTGTTTAGCAAAAAATAAAAATCCCAGCTGTGATTAAATACCACCAAAAGAAAGCTCTATTTGTGGGAAAAAAATGATAAAAATTTCATTTGGGTACAATGTTGTATGACCGCGCAATTGTCATTCAAAGTGCGACAGTGCTGAAAGCTGAAAATTGGTCTGGGCAGGAGGGGGGTTTAAGTGCCCAGTAAGCAAGTGGTTAATAGACTTTAATGCCCTTGCAATGAGAGTACTTGGTTTGTTGGAATTTTTTATAAAATACATGTTTAGTTTTCCTGAGAGATTTGTCAGCTGATTCAGTTAGGAATAGGTCATATTCTAGGTGGGCTTTCTCTAAGCAAATTTTCCCTTTTTGGGTAGGGTTGTTTTGAAAGGCTACAAACAATGTATTAAATTCTGTCTCTAATTGTCGAGCAAGCTTTATACAATCTCCTTTGAGTATCCCTGATTGTTGCTGAAGTATGCCTCTCAGAACAGGTTTGTGTGCCTCCCAAAGTGTAAGTGAGGAGATAGTGTTATGTTCTAGATATTCGTTTAGAGCCTTTTGGATTGTTAAACAGTGGGAGGGGTGTTTAAGTAGCACGTCTGGGAGATACCATGAAGGGTCATGCCCCTTGGGTATAGTAGAAGTCACCGATGTATAGACAGCATTATGATCAGACCAAGGTATGGGGATGATTTTAGATAAAATTACTTCAGGAACCATCCCTATAGTTATAAATATGTGGTCTATACGACTAAAAGTTTGATGTGGATTAGAACAATATGTATAATTTCTCTTTGTTGGGTTAGATTCTCTCCAAGAGTCAATCAAGTTATGTCTAGAAAGGAGTTAAGATAAAGACCTTTTATCCTCGTGGTGGGGTATATGGGGTTTTGTCCAGGAATGGGAGAAGGACCTGGTTGGAGTCTCCGCATATAAAAATTGATCCCATTTTGTGGATGCTAATGATATTGAATAGGTGTGATAAAAAGGGTGAAGTTCGATAGTTTGGTGCATAGTATGAGACCACAGTTACAGCTGTGTCCATAATGTATAGACGTTAGAATTAGGTATTGACCCTCTGGGTCCTTGATTTCTGAATGTAAAGTGAATGGAGTGGAACGATGAAATGCAATGAGAGTACCACGTTTTTTAGTGAGCGCCGAAGCTGTGTAAACTTGGGGATATGAAGTACTAAAAAATTTGGGAGTTGAAGTCGGGGTAAAGTGAGTCTCTTGTAGACACACAATGTGTGCTTTTTTAGTCTGGAATGACCGGAAGGCTTTTACACGTTTCTGAGGCACATTGAGACCTTGGACATTTAGAGATAAAATATTGAAAGGAGCCATGGCAACTGAAACAAGAAGCTATGCTTACCAGTTGTCTTGGTGCAGCGACTATTCGGCCTTACCTGCGCGGGCTCGAAAGAAAGTGATAGATAGCCAGATCCAGAGTGGATTAACTTAAAGAGGGTATAAGAAACAATAGAAATTATAAAGCATTTGAATATAGTACAAATGTAAGGAGATTTGAAAAATACCCGAGTTGGGGTCAAGAACCCTCCAACAGGGGATAGGAGGCCTTTGTCCGATCCCCATATATTACTATGGGAATCTGAGGAAAGCATGGTGAGGCACATGTGAATTCCATGCTTGGGGAATCCGCCTTAAAAAGAAAAAAATGTATCACAAAGATATAAAGATAAAATTATAAAATTATGAGCCCAAATTCAGTTAATTTGGTATGGTCGAATGTAATTTTGAAGGGTATGCATCCTTAGTAAATATAGAGCGAAGAAAAAAAAAAAAAGGGAATATGAATAAAGGAATACAAGAAAATGGGGAACACACTTGGGTGTTCATCCATCAAAAAAAGATAGGAAGTCTAGTCTTCACTTTTTTGGGGTGACAACAGAAATATAAACTAGACTGTGAGGTTAAAACTGCCCAAAAACTTGTACATTTTAAATTTGTGAAAAATTAGAATAAGCATTAGTTGAAGGAAGATATTCCATCATTGGTGGCTGTTTTACATTCTCAGTTTGAAAAAAAAATAAAAAATAAAAATAGTAATAAAAAATATATATAAAAAAAATATGTATTATTTTAATCAGTTCACCATGTATTAGGGACCAATTAGGTGTTCAGATAGTGAAGAAATTATCTTATCATTTACGCAACCATATTTCTATAAAATACCTAAAAAGGGAACATAAATTCATAGTAAATATTTTGTTATATAATTATAAACTTATACCAATAAGGTATGATTTAATAAATGGGATATTCTAGATCTTCTTGTATGTTTAGCTGCTCACTAGGGAGCTAGAGGAAGTATTACGTTTTAGTTTAGGGAGAGTATTCAGTAATTCAGTTACAATACTGTTCTCCCACTAGGTGATGTCTCAGCAGAATCACATGTATTACGTAAGGATAATTTCTCAGTCCATGGCGCCATCTTGTTCTTGTTGTGAGGATGCGAATCGTCCTCTTTTGTGTGTATGATGATTGCCATTTTTTGTCTCAGAATGAGATGTTTTCTGGATGGAGGAGGCAGAAGCTGATCTCCTGCGTGAAGTGGAGGCTGTAGGTGTTCCATCAATCAAATTGAGGTCTTGAAATACATGTTGGAGTTCTTCAGGGGTTTTACATGAGAATCTAATCCCATGGTGGGTGAATTTTAGGGAAAATGGGAAGCCCCATTGATACTTGATGGCATGACGTTGGAGTTCCGACAATTGGGTTCTCATTGCACACCTCTTAGATATTGTTTACTGGGATAAATCTGCAAATAGCTGGTAACTATGACCCTGAAAGGTTAGATTGTTCTTTCCTCTAGCCACTTCTAGAAGTTGCTCTTTTTTTTTTTTCTTTTTTTCTTTATTTTGTAACCAAGGTTTTATTGACATAGATAACATAATGCCCTGAAAGGGGCATGAGAACAATAAAGTATAACATAAGTAATCCACAAGTCACAAGCATGACAACATATAATTTTAAGCTAGGGGGTAGTTAAAGCAGACTAGCATAGAAAGGAACAGAGAGTAGAGTTAGTACAATTAGGGATGCCGGTAGGTGAAATGTAGTGCCCTAAGGGTAGGCCATCGTGACATCGTCCAAGGTCAGAGAAGAGTGGAGGGACACTGTGTGACCCAATATGGTTGGTAATTGATATGCGAGCAGTGTGGGTTAGGAGAGTAGCGGAAACATCTATGCAATGTCAGGAGACCATACCCAGGGGGCACTTTATTAGAAAGAGGCATGTACAATAATATAACAGAAATCAAATATTTAGACTCAGTGTAAGACTGTGTAGCTTCTGGTTCAGTTCCAGATTGGGAGGGTCATGACTACAAGTATGATGCGGTTAGTTCGTGGTAGAGGGTTACTCCTTCGATCTTGAAGCTAAGGTTCCCATTGGGCGAAGAATTTGGTGGTCAATAGATGTGCTTTGGTGAACATATATTCCATGTGGCATTGGTCGTTGAGCAGAGAAATTACTAATTGGACGGAGGGTGGGTGAGGATTTTTCCAATTGCAGGCAATTGAGAGCCTTGCCGCTATCAAGATATGGGTAAGTATTGACCGTAGTGTGGTTGGCTATTCGGTTAACCCTATCCCTAGCATGGCCAATTGTGGAGTTAGATGAGCCTTAACGCCCATGACTGAGCATATGAGACTGGTCACGTCTTTCCAGAATCGTTGAAGAGCAGAACAAGTCCACCATATGTGGACCAGGGATCCATCTGTTTTGTATAGTACCAGCGGTGATAGAGCTTCATAACTGTTTCCCAGTTGGAGACATTCCTGGAATGGGCACGGGTGCTGTTGAGAGAACTGTATCACACCTCTTCTTGTTTGGAAAAATGTAGTACTTGTTCCTAGTGTTGCATAGCTGTGGATTTACCCTCAGAGCGAGGAGTGGTAAGCAGTGAGTACACAAAGGACAGACCTTTGGTACGGGGTTGTGGTGTGGCATCATATTGCAATAGTTCATTGGTAGCTTGGTTGGGGGACCACTGAAGGGATGACAGGGTGTGCCGAATGAGCAGAAATTGGAAGAAGTCATGGCGTGGTATGTTGAAGATAGTAGAGAGACGTTGGAAGGTAGTAAATCCCTGAGATTTGTATAGGTCACTCAAGTTGCAGATGCCGGCTCTAATCCAGTGGCTTAGGTGTTAAGAGTTCCAGAGTAGTGAGAGGCAGGAGTTTTAGAGTGTGAGAGGAGATTCCTTTGAGCCTTTTTGGAATTGATCGCCAGACTCTCATTGTGGCATTGACAGTGTCCAAAAAGGACCTAGGTGGGTGGTAGTTGAGCCAAGATGCACATAAAAGTAGCTGAAGGTCTTTAGATATCACAGTATGTTCAATTTGTTTCCACGTAGGTGACGAGGATGGGTTCCACCAATGTTTTGTTTGGTCGAGTATTGGCGCTTTATAGTATATTTGGATCTCTGAGGCTCCCATTCCTCCATACTTAGTCGCTAGGTATAATTTTGAGTGGTGTAACCTGGGGCGTTTGCACTCCCATATGAATGAGTTGAGGATACGTTGTAGTTTGTTGAGATAGCAAGGCAATATTGGGATTGGGAGAGTTCTAAAGAGGTATAAAATATGAGGATGGAGAAACATTTTCACTAGGGCTATGCGTCCTGCCCAGGAGGTTTTCACTGTCCGGAGTTCAGGGCTTATTTGTTGGAGTCAGTTAATAGCTCGATATTGTTGCAAAGGAGCGGCATTGATGGAGTAACTAACTGAATCCCTAGGTAGTTCAACACTGAGTTCGGGGCCCATGAGAAATGTGTTATCTGGGACAGTTCCTTCTTTTCAATAGAAGTAAGATGAATACCCATCATAGAAGATTTGGAATGGCTAGTTTTATATAGGGATGCCTGTCCAAAATCATTAAGTACTCGTTGAAGAGCTTGCAGGGATTGTTTGGGATTTGAGAGGGAGACTATGATGTCATCTGTGTAGAGCCCTATTTTGTGGGAGGACTCACCCGCTGTGATACCCTCAACTTGCGGATTGGTACGAATGGCAGCCGCTAAGGGCTCGATAATCATGGCAAAGATGAGTGGGGATAATGGGCATCCTTGCCTGGTGCCATTAGTGATGGAGAGCGGGTCCGACAAGTACCCTCCTGACCAAACTCTAGCTGTAGGCTTGGTATAGAGGCCTAGAATGGCTCGTAAGAAGGTGGCAGTCAAGCCAAATTTAATGCGCACACTTTCCAAGTACCTCCAATGCACTCTATCGAATGCCTTCTCTGCATCCAATGAGATGAACAGAGAAGGCGTTCGATGATGTTCTGTCCATTGAATGAGGTTGATAAATCTGCGTGTGCCATCCGAGGTCTGGCGGTGTGGGATGAACCCTACTTGATCAGGATGTATTAGGGAAAGGATGAGAGTGGCTAGGCAAGTGGCTAACAGTTTGGCGTAGAGCTTCAGGTCAGTGTTAAGGAGGGATATGGGTCGGTAGTTGGCTGGATCGTCAAAGGATTTACCTTGTTTGGGAATGGTGACAATTAAGGCTTCAAGAGACTCCTTGGGGATGTCTCCCGTCGCTGCAAATCTGTTTAAGCACATAAGTGGGGGGTAAGTAAGTCAGAATACGTCTTATAGTATTTATTACAGAATCCATTGGGTCCCGGACTCTTGTGGAGGGGAAGAGAGTTAATGGCTGTCTTGAGTTCCATTTCCATGAACGGTTGTGAAAGGGCATTTAATTGGGAGGGAGTGATCGAAGGGAGTTGGACTGATGATAGGAAAGACTGGATGTCAACGTCCGTGGGGGATGGTTCTGAGGAGAGTGAGGCGATGTTGTACAGTTTGGAGTAGAAGGTTTTAAAACAGTTGGCTATGTCTAGTGGATTTGTGCGTCTATGACCGCGATGGTTAGTTAGGTATGATATTTTGGATTGGGTTATTCTGCGTTTGTATTGGTTAGCTAAAACTTTGCCCGGTCTGTTTCCTTGGGAGTACCAAGATAGTCGGAGACGTTTAATATAGAAATCAAAATTTTTGTGGAGGTGGGAGCTTAAGTCTAGTTGAAGTTGGTGTAGCTTTTTAGACTGTTGTGCATTGGGAGAGGTTTTGTTACTACGTTCAAGATCCCTAATACGGTTTAAGTACTGGACAGTGATTTCTGACCGCTTTTTTTTCTCATGGGCACCGAATTTGACAAACAACCCTCTAATTGCCGATTTATGTGCATTCCATACCATCGTGGAATTGGTTACTGAACCAGCATTAACAGAAACGTATGACTCTATTCCAGCCTTGATTTGTGGTTTGTAGAACGAGTGAGTCAGTGAGAAGGCATTCATTCTCCATATCTTGTTTGATTTGGAGGTATGTGCCGTGTTTAAAGAGATGGTTACCAGGGCATGGTCAGACCATGTGATGAGCCCAATATGGGCTAAGGCAATTTGTTGTAATAGGAGTTTAGATGTGAGGAATAAATCGAGTCTGGAATATGATCCCTGAGTTGGTGAGAAGTAGGTATAATCCCGTTCCATACCATGAGCATACCTCCATATATCATAGAGGTCCTCCTTTATGAGAAGTGAGGACAATGCTGAAGAGCTTTTCCTGTGAGAATTGGAGGAGTCTAGAGAGTGGTCCACAATCTCCTTAAAGTCTCCACAGAGAATGATACGTTCTTTGGTGTAGGTAGCAAGCTTGTTTAGTATACTCTGGTAGAAGGATTTTTGTCCTACGTTAGGCAAGTATAAGTTGACTATGACCAGTGGGCAGTTATTAAAGGACGCAAAAAGGATGAGAAATCTGCCTAGAGGGTCTCGTTCAACTTGGTGTAGTTGGAATGCTACGGAGGAGTGTATTGCTATCAATACACCTCTTGCTTTTTTATCTGAGTTGGCAAAGAAGCAGTGTGGATATTGTTTATGGGTACAGGCCAGGGCTTTGTTTTTGGGATATGGGATATGGCTTCCTTCCAGAGAAGTGATCGCTTAAAGGAGTGGTTAAGACCCTTGGCATTAATGGTAGTAATTGACAACATTCTGCAGGCGAGATGTGTAAAGTGCGCGTTTTGGTACCGAAGGGCATCAATACCGTTTGTTTTATCACACCAGGGATTGGTTCTTGGTTAAAGGACTGATAGTAGCAAGAGAGGATGTTAACAATGCAATGGACACCAGATAAACCAAAAAATGCAATCAAATTAGTGACTTGAGAAGATATGACAGATACAGCTAGGTCAGTTTCTAGGAAATATGTGACAACAAATCACAATAAACAAGTAATAAGAGAGAAAAGAGAAACAAAAGTCAACGTATGTTCTTAGCACACTGGAAGTATTGGGGAGTGATCAGATCAGCTCTAGAGAGCCCCTGTGCTCCCTCAAAAGGTACAGAGTAATTCTGATGGTATTAGCCAGAAAAATATTAGAGTTCCCGGGGTGGAAGGCCCTTGTACGTCTCATCAGGTTCTGTCTTGCTGCGACCAGGGATTCGGGACCTTGGTAGATTGTTTGGATCGAGGAATGCTAGGAGGGATATGGAGAATGAGACCCCAATTATGCAGTTGTTTCAGGCCATCTTTGGGTGTCAGAATTGGGACCAGTTGGTTTTGGAAGGTAACCAGAAGCTTTGTAGGGAAGCCCCAGCGATATGGAACCTGTTTGTCTTGCAGGACTGAGGTGACAGGAGCAAACCGCTTACGTGCCTGGACTGTGGCAGCTGAAATGTTGCCGAATATGGAAATTGCAGCATATGGGGTTGGTAATGTGCACATGGATCTTGTAGCTCGTAACAGTCTTTCTTTAGTGTGAAAGAAATTAATCCGAGCCAAGGTGTCCCTAGGGACAGTATCCGGAAGATGTTTTGGTTTCTGTATTCTATGCGCTCGGTCGATGATCATGTCATGAGTGGACAGGTTGGGTACTAGCGTGCGGAAGAGTTGTTGGATATAGGATACTAGTTCCCCTGGTTTAATCGACTCTGGTATCCCCCTGAACTTTAAGTTATTCCACCTAGAGCGGTCTTCGAGGTCTGCAATTTTAAGCTGCATTTGGTAAATCGCAGCTGCCTGAGCATCCTGTGTATCTATAGCTGCATTATGTGCCTGAGCCATTGTGTGCAGTTGTTGTTCAATGGTATCAGTGCGGTCCTCTAGCTTTTCTACTCTGCTCTGGATGTGATTAAGAGATTTTTAAATCTCTTTGCAGGTCATCTTGTAATGAGAGAAGCATAAACTTCAGGGTGCTCTCTGAGGCTGGAGTATTATCTCAGGCTGGGAAGGCAGCTAGGGAGTTAGTGGCACTGTCTCCTGTGTATGCAGCGTCAGTCCAATGCTGCTTCTTTAGAGTAGGTGATTTATCTGGTGAGCCTGCCGGGGATTTAGCGGCTCTCTTACCTCTGTCCTGGGGTTGAGGAGAGGTAGTGGGGTCCAGCTGTTCGTTTTCCTCCATGTCCCACAGATTGTCCGGCGGTGTGTGAGACTGTGGGTGAGGGTGAAGCCGAACGGCTTTCCCGCTCTGCGCCATCTTGTGGAGAGGAGAGAGCCGGCTTCATGAAGTAATCGTGGAAACGGCTCGATCTCTGGTTATTTGTATTCTTTTTCTTCTTGGACATATCCCGGAGTGTCCCAGAAGCAGTGGCCCCCGAACTGGAGGTAAAGGCAGCTAATAATGGCTCTGTAATCGCTGTTGTGCCCCATTCTGAGGGAGAGCATAGAATATAGGTGGCCATCATCTGCAGCAGCCAAACTACTCCCCCTAAAATTTCCACTAGAAGTTGCTCTTTTGATCGATAAAAATAACATTTTGCTATAATATCCCTTGGAGGGCCATCAGCTTTTTTGGGCATAAGTGCCCTATGTATTCTGTCCATTTCAAGTCTTTCCACCAGTATGCCAGGTTGTAGCTCTTGGTATAACACTGTGATTGCTGATTGCAGATCTGTGATTGATTCTGGTATGCCTTTTCAATTCAATCTTTTGGTGCGATTCTCATAATCTTCCAATCTGTTCTGTAAAGTGATATTTCCTCTTTAAGGACATCTATTTCAGAGAAAGCATCCTGTGTAGAATTTGCAATGTCTTCAACTTTCAGCTCCAGTGCTTCCGTACGTCTCCCCAGTTTTCTAATCTTCCTAGTAAGATTACTAGTAATTTGCTCTGATGTTTGCTGTAATGCTTTATGTAACATTTTTTCAAATTTCTTCAAGATGTCAACAGAATTCAACATATTTAAATCAGGTTCAGAATAAGAGTCCCCTGAGGAGATAGCTTTTGGCTGCTTTGGTTTGAGTTTCTTGTCTGAGGTAAAATTACCTGAGGAGACTGGCGCCTTTTTCACAGTATGCCTTGCCTGGGTGCCACTATTAGGGCTAAATTTGGTTTTGTTCCGGCACCTCCCAGCACCATTATGTTTAAATAATGTCCCCCTCACCTCTAGGGTGGATATTATCACAGTTTTGAACATTTCTGTATCTGTGGCCTGCCTTTATATTGCTGTTTTTCCCCTCACGGAGCGGAGCTCTAGCCCGGCATGTCTGTCGCGCTAGCCTCCGCGCATGTGCCTCCGTACTGTATGTTTTTCAAGGTGAGTAAGAATACATTTAACTTATATCACTATTTTATTACAGGTGCTGCTGTTCAATGTGAAAAATGTACAAGGAATGATTTTATTGGCAGTACATAATTTGTACTGCCAATCAAATAATATGCTATATGGTAACATTATGCTGCAATGGCATACAGTGTCACTGATCACTAACCAGAGCAGCACAATGTCACCATAGTGAAACAGCACTGCTCTGAAGACTGTGATCAGCGTAAGATAGCTGTTATAGTTTTTTTCTCCAATGTGTTGTACATTGCCCAGTTGATCGCTGTGAGAGGAGAGACTTGGTAGGCTGCAGTCAGTGACCTTTGTTTATGCTGTGATTGGCCACAGCAATCACATGGTACCCCAATCTGTGATATGCTGTGTTAGGTGGTAGAAGTCCAGAGGTTAATTTTACTATTTGCCTATGCATGTGACCCTTTATTAATGGCGTGGGATGACTCTTTCATTTAAATCTACAGCAGCCCTTTAGTGGGTGTCTGATTATTTAAATTGTATGATTTTCCCCTCACTTCCTGTCTTGTTACAGGTTGTCATCCAATGAGAAAATGGATAAAAAATTCTCTAACGGAGCCTGGGATAGCAGTAAAACATGACAGGGGTCTAATTCTTACCCACAAAATCTGCAAACAAAAAAAAGTTTTGACTATAGATGCACTTTAACCCTTTAACTGCTGGAGAGCATAGTTTAACCACTCGAAGACTGGATTGTTTTACCCCTTCCAGTCCAGGCCATTTTTCAGTTTTCAGCACTGTCACACTTTGACTATTACTCAGTCATTCAACATTGTACCCAAGTGAATCATATCATCATGAATTATATCATTCTTTTAAACAGATAGAGCTTTCTTTTGGTAGTATTAGTATTAGTTTTTTACTATTGTATATAAAATAAAAAAGACTGAAAATTGTGGAAAAAAGTTTTTCTTAGATTTTGTTTTATAATTTACAAAACTGCATACAACATTCCACATTACAAAACATAGAATAGATGACTGGTACTCATAAATCAAATAGAGAAAACAAAAATAAGCCAATAATCAATGTCCAAATTGAATCATATATTAGAAAAAATACTTTTTAAGTTGAATAGAATGGAATTCTGCATTTAGCTGTAAGATAGCAGGGTAAGCCGCATCTAATAAGAATAGTCATATTCCAATGTCGATTGTGAGTGCTAGTTTGATTACCCAAGCAAGTATATCTGAATAAACATAACACGAGCAAAGAAAGGATGGGGAAAAAAAACAGATATACAGAGATAAGAAGAGAGAAAAAAAAGAATATACAAAGAATGGGAAAGTACCGATCTAGCCACCTCCCCGAGCACCGGGCATCTGCCATGAAAAGGAAAAGTGTGTGGCAAGAGCTAGTGTGGATCCCCAGCTAGTGTGGATCTGTAACTACCTCCTCCCAGCCACGTACAACTCCTTGGGTTTATGGGGACTGAAAAACCATCCCTTGAAGACTGCTGCTGAGTGTTATCTTCTACATTCAAGCTGACACATTCCCCCTCCTCCTCTTCTTCCTGCAGAAATGCTATCTGGATAAAGGGTGCCTTGAGAGGAAAGGAAGTCCTCCTCTTCCTCCTGCTGTTCTGCCTCAAGTGCCCTGTCTATGATTCCACAAAGCGTGTGCTCCAGTAGGAAGAATAGAGGGACAGTGTCACTGATGTGTGTTTTGTTCCTGCTCACCATCCTTGTGGCCTCTTCAAGTGGTGACAGGACAGTGCATGCATCCTTGATCAGTAGCAACCGGCGCGGTGAAAAGAAGCGAAGCTCCCCTGACCCTGTCCTGGTGCCATATTTGCACAGGTACTCATTGATGGCCCTCTGCTGTGTGTGCAGCTGCTTCAGCATTTCCAACATCACAAATGAGGTGGTTGGTGGGCAGGTTGCTTTCCTTTTGAATGTAAGCACGCCAAGCACTGGCATTGTATGACCGGTGGAAATGACCACAGACTTTTCTGGCCTGCCTCAGGAGATCTTGTAAGCCTGGGTACCTGCTCAACAACCGCTGCACCACCAAATTCAGGATGTGTCAAACATGGAACATGGGTCAAGTGTCCCTGTTGGAGGGCGGAGAGAAGGTTGGTGCCATTGTGACATATAACCATTCCTGGCTGAAGCTGACGAGGTGTCAACCACCTCTGAACCTACCCCTGCAGAGCTGACAGAATATCTGCCCCAGTGTGGCTCCTGTCCCCTAGGCAGACCAACTCAAGCACCGCATGGCATCTTTTTGCCTGACTGCTTGCGTAGCCCCTTGAACGCTTACGGAGCACCGCTCGTTCAGAGAACAAATCTGCAGAAGAGGCATAGAGGAAGAAGAAGAGGACTGGGTGGAGGAGAGAGCTGTGGCAGAATCACCACTAGCATTTTGGAGGCGTGGTGGTGGAACAAGCTCCAACAACATTGAACCCTGTCCTGCGTCCTTCCCAGCTGCCAGCAGTTACCTAGTGCACCGTGAAGGAAAGGTAACCTCCCTGCCCCTGCCCCTGCCCGCTGGACCATAAGTCAGCAGTAATATGAACCTTACTGCTGACCACCCTGTCCAACGAGGCCAAACATTGCCTTCCACATGCCGGAAGAGAGCCGGAATGACCTTCCGTGAAAAGAAATGGCGTTTTGGAACCTGACACTGAGGTACAGCATGGCTGGGACCAAATTTATGTTTACAGTTCAGCAACTGGGGTAGGGAAATTTGCCTGCTAAGATCAATTGGTGGTGTACTGCAAGCAGATTGGCTGCAAGTACTTGGGACACCTATTGCTATACCTTCATTTCTCTCAGTGCAGGTTTTTGAGAGGACTGGAGGTATAGTAGTGTTGGAGATCCCAGATGAGGAGCAAGAAGAAGTTTGCCTTTTTCTATAAAAGAGAGAAGCTGCGCTAAAGGGTCTCAATCAATCAAATCAAGACATAAAGTCCATAATAAATCACTATTTCTTCTTAATGGCACCACAGTGATTATATACAAACAGGAGAGTGCCCAACCATCATAATAAAGACCTGCTTACCAGATGTCAAGCATAAAGGGCAGATGGCTATAACCCAGCCTGCAGATGTCAATCAAACTCAGTTCCAGCAGATTGGATGGTAAAAATCTCTCCCTCTCAACGTCTATGGAGTCCGTATTTGCTTAGGTAAATGCCCCAAAAAGAGAAGACTGACCATAGCGTAATACAGTCTAAACACTTTGTTTAGAAAAAAGATATTTCACTTACATCTGTAGGTTGAATATCACATGTGTTAAAAACAACGCAGGCCGGCTACAAACAAAGGGAGCCCGTCCTCCTAGTAAATTTGCGTAGTGACGTCAGTACGTGTCCTTCTCCAGATGCGTTTCTTCATACGTGTCATTGTCAGTGGGGTTCCCCATTGACAATGTCACATATGACGAAACACGTCTGGAGGACTGCATTTGCAACTGTGCAATGGCTTCACTGTATTATATACTGTGTACACCACCAGAAGTGTATTAGAAACTGTACACACTGTATTAGATACTGTGTACGCCGCCTCAAATGTATTAGAAACTATATACCACCAAATGCACTGTATATGTATTGCTACACTGAATGCAGAGTACAGGGCGGCACAGTGCTGTAGTGGGTAGCACTCTCACCTAGCAATAAAAAGGGTCCCTGGTTTGACTCCCAACCACGGCACTACCTGCCTGGAGTTTGCATGTTCTCCCTATGCCTGCGTGGGTTTCCTCCGGGTACTCTGGTTTCCTCCCACACTCCAAAGACATGCTGGTAGGTTAATTGGCTTCTGTCTAAATTGGCACTAGTATATGAATGTGAGTTAGGGACCTTAGATTGTAAGCTCCTTGAGCGGGGACTGATGTGAATGTACAATGTATATGTAAAGCGCTGCATAAATTGACGGCGCTATATAAGCACCTTAAATAATAATAAATATATATATACACTGCCTGAAGTGTATTAGAAACTGTTCACCACCAAATGCACTGTAGATATATACTACACTGAATGCGGAGTGTATATATATATATATATATATATATATACAGTATCTCACAAAAGTGAGTACACTCCTCTCATTTTTGTAAATATTTTATTATATCTTTTCACGTGACAACACTGAAGAAATGACACTTTGCTACAATGTAAAGTAATGAGTGTACAGCTTGTATAACAGTGTAAATTTGCTCTTCCCTCAAAATAACTCAACACACAGCCATCAATGTCTAAACCACTGGCAACAAAAGTGAGTACACCCCTAAGTGAAAATGTCCAAATTGGGCCCAAAGTGTCAATATTTGGTGTGGCCACCATTATTTTCCAGCACTGCCTTAACCCTCTTGGGCATGGAGTTCACCAGAGCTTCACAGGTTGCCGCAGGAGTCCTCTTCCACTCCTTCATGATGACATCATGGAGCTGGTGGATGTTAAAGACCTTGCACTCCTCCACCTTCCGCTTAAGGATGTCCCACAGATGCTCAGTAGGGTTTAGGTCTGGAGACATGCTTGGCCAGTCCACCACCTTTACCCTCAGCTTCTTTAGCAAGGCAGTGGTCATCTTGGAGGTGTGTTTGGGGTTATTATCATGTTGAAATACTACCCTGCGGCCCAGTCTCCGAAGGGAGGGGATCATGTTCTGCTTCAATATGTCACAGTACATGTTAGGCATTCATGGTTCCCTCAATGAACTGTAGCTCCCCAGTGCCAGCAGCACTCATGCATCCCCAGACCAGTACACTCCTACCACCATGCTTGACTGTGGGCAAGACACACTTGTCTTTGTACTCCTCACCTGGTTGCCGCCACACGCCATCTGAGCCAAATAAGTTTATTTTGGTCTCATCAGACCACAGGATGTGGTTTCAGTAATCCATGTCCTTATTCTGCTTGTCTTCAGCAAACTGTTTGCAGGCTTTCTTGTGCATCATCTTTAGAAGAGGCTTCCTTCTGGGACGGCAGCCATGCAGACCAATTTGATGTAGTGTGTGGCGTATGGTTGGAGGACTGACAGGCTGACCCCCTTCAACCTCTGCAGCAATGCTGACTGTACTCTTATGTCTATTTCACAAAGACAACCTCTGCATATGATGCTTAGCACATGCACTCAACTTCTTTGGTCGTCCATGGCGAGGCCTGTTCTGAGTGGAACCTGTCTTGTTAAATCACTGTATGCTCTTGGCCACCATGCTGCAGCTCAGTTTCAGGGTCTTGGCAATCTTCTTATAGCCTAGGCTATCTTTATGTAGAGCAACAATTCTTTTTTTTCAGATCCTCAGGGTTCTTTGCCATGAGGTGCCATGTTGAACTTCCAGTGACCAGTATGAGAGATTGAGAGTGATAACACCAAATTTAACACACCTGCTCCCCATTCACACCTGAGACCTTGTAACACTAACGAGTCACATGAGACCGGGGAGGGAAAACAGCCAATTTGGACATTTTCACTTAGGGGTGTACTCACTTTTGTTGCCAGTGGTTTAGACATTAATGGCTGTGTGTTGAGTTATTTTGAGGGGATAGCTCATTTACACTCACTACTTTAGCAAAGTGTCATTTCTTCAGTGTTGTCACATGAAAAGATATAATAACATATGTACAAAAATGTGAGGGGTGTACTACTGTAACTGTACTAATTTTCATGAGATACTGTATATATATATATATATATATATATATATATATATATATATATATATATATATATATATATATATATATATATATATATATATATATACTAGACTATATATATATATATATATATATATATATATATATATATATATATATATATATATATATATATATATATATATATATATACACTGCCTGCACTGACTGAATGGAGAGTAAACACTGAATATATAGTCTGTTCTAAATGCAGAGTACATACAGTTGTGCTCATAAGTTTACATACCGTGGCAGAATTTATGATTTCTTTGCCATTTTTCAGAGAATATGAATGATAACACAAAAACTTTTCTTTCAATCATGGTTAGTGTTTGACTGAAGCCATTTATTATCAATCAAATCGTTTACTCTTTTTAAATGATAATGACAGCAGAAACTACCCAAATGACCCTGATCAAATGTTTACATACCCTGGTGATTTTGGCCTGATAACATGCACACAAGTTGACACAAAGGGGTTTAAATGGCTATTTAAGGTAACCATCCTCACCTGTGATCTGTTTGCTTGTAATTAGTGTGTGTGTAAAAGGTCGATGTGTTTCTGGACTCCTGACAGACCCTTGCATCTTTCATCCAGTGCTGCACTGACGTTTCTGGATTCTGAGTCATGGGAAAAGCAAAAGAATTGTCAAAGGATCTGCAGGAAAAGGTAGTTTAACTGTATAGAACAGGAAAGGGATATAAAAAGATATCCAAGGAATTGAGAATGACAATCAGCAGTGTTCAAACTCTAATCAAGAAGTGGAAAATGAGGGGTTCTGTTGAAACCAAACCCACTTCAGGTAGAACAACTAAGATTTCAGCCACAACTGCCAGGAAAATTGTTTGGGATGCAAAGAAAAACCCACAAATAACTTCAGGTGAAACACAGGACTCTCTGAAAACATGTGGTGTGGCTTTTTCAAGATGCACAATAAGGAGGCACTTGAAGAAAGATGGGTTACATGGTCGAGTTGCCAGAAGAAAGCCATTACTGCGCAAATGCCACAAAGTATCCCACTTACAATACGCTAAACAGCACAAAGACAAGCCTCAAACCTTCTGGCACAAAGTCATTTGGAGTGATAAGACCAAAATTGAGCTTTTTGGCCACAACCATAAATGCTACATTTGGAGAGGAGTCAATAGGGCCTATGATGAAAGGTACACCACTCCTACTGTGAAACACAGAGGTGGATTGCTGATGTTTTGGGGATGTGCAAGCTACAAAGGCACTATGGGCGGCACAATGGTGTAGTGGGTAGCACTCAAGCCTAGCAGTAAAAAGGGTCGCTGGTTTGAATCCCAACCACGACACTACCTGCCTGGAGTTTGCATGTTCTCCCTGTGCCTGCGTGGGTTTCCTCTGGGTACTCAGGTTTCCTCCCACACTCCAAAGACATGCTGGTAGGTTAATTGGCTTCTGTCCAAAAGTTGGTCCTAGTATATGAATGTGAGTTGGGGACCTTGGATTGTGGGCTCCTTGAGGGTAGGGACCGATGTGAGTGTGCGATGTATGAGCTGCGTAAATTGACAGCGCTGTATGGATACCTTAAATAAATAGTAATAATATAGATGAGTATCTTAATGAGACACAATGTACAGGGATAGGGACAATTGTAGACACGCACCCACACCTACTCAGGTTGAACTGGTTGAACTGGATGAACTGGTGTCTTAATTCAACCTTACTAACTATGTAACTATGTAACAGGAAATTTGGTCAAAATTGATGGCAAGATGACTGCAGTATGTTATCAAAAAATACCGGAGGAACATTTGCATTCATTAGCCAGTAATCTGCACATGGGATGTACTTGGACATTCCAACATGACAATGATCCAAAACACAAGGCCAAGTCGACCTGTCACTGGCTACAGCAGAAGAAAGTGAAGGTTCTGGAGTGACCATCTCAGTCTCCTGACCTCAATATCATTGAGCCACTATGGGGAGATCTCAAACGTGCAGTTCATGCAAGACAGCCCAAGAATTTACAGGAACTGGTGGCTTTTTGACAAGAGGAATGGGCAGCTTTAGCATAGAAGATAAAGAGCCTCATCCACAAATACCACAAAATACTTCAAGCTGTCATTGATGTTAAAGGGGGCAATGCATGGTATTAAGAACTGGGGTATGTAAACTTTTGATCAGGGTCATTTGGCCAGTTTCTGTTGTCATTATAATTTAAAAAGAGTAAACACAGTTGATTCATAATAAATGGCTTCAGCCAAACACTAACCATGAGTAACAGAAAAGTTTTTGTGTTATCATTCATATTCTCTAAAAAATGGCCAAGAAAGGATACATTCTGCCAGGGTATGTAAGCTTATGAGCACAACTGTATGTATATGTATATATATATATATATATATATATATATATATATATATATATATATATATATACACACTTATACACTAGACTGACTGCATATACAGTATCTCAACAAAAGTGAGTACACCCCTCACATTTTTGTAAATATTTTATTATACCTTTTCATGTTACAACACTGAAGAAATGACACTTTGCTACAATGTGTACAGTGTACAGCTTGTATAACAGTGTAAATTTGCTGTCCGCTTTAAATAACTCAACAGACAGCCATTAATGTATAAACCGCTGGCAACAAAAGTGAGTACACCTCTAAGTGAAAATGTCAAAATTGGGCCCAATTAGCCATTTTCCCTCCTCAAAGGTGACTCGTTAGTGTTACAAGATCTCAGGTGTGAATGGGGATCAGGCGTGTTAAATTTGGTGTTATCACTCTCACTCTTTCATACTGGTCACTGGAAGTTCAACATGGTACCTCATGGCAAATAACTCTCTGAGGATCTGCAAAAAAGAATTTTTGCTCTACATAAAGCTGGCATAGGCTATAAGAAGATAACCAATGAACCTGAAACTGAGCTGCGGCACGGTGGCCATATAGCGGCTTAACAGGAGACAGGATCCACTCAGAACATGCTTTGCCATGGTCAACCAAAGAAGTTGAGTGCACATGCTCACTCAGAGTCATATCCAGAGGTTGTCTTTGGAAATTAGGCATATGAGTGCTGCCAGCATTGCTGCAGAGGTTGAAGGGGTGGGGGGTCAGCCTGACAGTGCTCAGACCATACGCCACACACTGCATCAAATTCGTCTGCATGGCTGTCATCCCAGAAGTTAGCCTCTTCTAAAGATGAAGCACAAGAAAGCCCACAAACAGTTTGTTGAAGATAGGCAGACTAAGGACATGGATTGCTGAAACCATGCCCTGTGGTCTGATGAGACCAAAATAAAATGATTTGGTTCAGATGGTGTCAAGCGTGTGTGGTGGCAACAGGTGAGGAGTAGGGATGAGCCGAACACCCCCTGGTTTGGTTCGCACCAGAACCTGCGAACGGACCAAAAATTTGCACGAACGTTTGAACCCCATTGACGTTTATGGGACTCGAACGTTCAAAATCAAAAGTGCTAATTTTAAAGGCTAATTTGCATGGCATTGTCCTAAAAAGGGTTTGGGGACCCGTGTCCTGCCCCAGGGGACATATATCAATGCAAAAAAAAGTTTTAAAAACGTCAGTTTTTTGAGAAGCAGTGATTTTAATGATGCTTAAAGTAAAAAAAAAAAAAAAAAAAAAAGAAAGTGAAATATTCCTTTAAATATCGTACCTGGGGGGTGTCTATAGTATGCCTGTAAAGTGGTGCGTGTTTCCCGTGCTTAGAACAGTCCCTGCACAAAATGACATTTTTAAAGGAATAAAAGTCATTTAAAACTGCTTGCGGCTTTAATTTAATGTCGGGTCCTGGCAATATGGATGAAAATCACTGAGACAAACGGCATGGGTACCCCTCAGTCCATTACCAGGCCCTTTGGGTATTGTATGGATATTAAGGGGAACCCCGCACCAAATTAAATAAAAGAAAAGGTGTGGGGCCACCAGGTCCTATATACTCTGAACAGCAGTATACAGGCGGTGCAAACAAGACAGGGACTGTAGGTTTGTTGTTAAGTAGAATCTGTTTGTAATTTTGAACTGGTACATTTTTAACGTGTTTAGCTCCAGCCAAAAAATCTATTTTAAGCTTTTTGGAAAACATAGGGAAGGGTTATCACCCCTGTGACATTTGTTTTGCTGTCTGTGCTCCTCTTCAGAAGATTTCACCTCACTTTTTGTCCCAATGATAAATGTTTTTTGAAAATTTTGGGGTTTTTAGTGAAACACGGATTGGTGATAAAGCATCGGTGGAAAGAAGAAACGTTTTTCCCATATTAACTTTTACAGGAGAGAATTTCCCTTCCTAGGGGTAGATTTCATCTAACTTCCTGTTCTCTCCTTCCGTTTGCAAGTAGGTGTCGTTTGTAAGTTGGATGTTTGAAAGTAGGGTCCTGCCCTATATACTCTGTACTCTGCAGAAATTTGGGCCTTAGGTGTTGGTGTTGCCACAACACTGTAAGCCATCACAGGGCCCTGCTTTGAAATATTAGATCAAGAATTGTAATTACATGCCCCTGTTGAACAGGGGCAGAAAAATTGGGCCTATGGTGATGGTGGTGGTGCTGGTGCCACAACACTGTAAGTCCTCACAGTTACTCTTGGTGGGCACTGGAACGGGCCCTGCTGTGAAATATTAGACCAAGAATTGTAATTACATGTCCCTGTTGAACAGGGGCAGAAAAATTGGGCCTTAGGCACTGGTGCTGTTGCCACAACACTGCAACCCCTCACAGATACTCTAGTTGGAGCGCAAGAACTAGCCCTGCTGCAAAGAATTGCATCAAAAATTGTAATTACACGCCCCTGTTAAACAGGGGCTAAAAATTGGGCCTTAGGCACTGGTGCTGGTGCCACACACTGCAACCCCTCACAGATACTCTAGTTGGAGCACAGGAACTAGCCCTGCTGCAAAGAATTGCAGCAAAAATTGTAATTACAAGCTCCTGTTAAACAGGGGCTGAAAAATTGGGCCTTAGGCACTGGTGACGGCGCCCAGAACCAAAAATGTTCCTTCAAGCTATCAGCATGATCATTGAGGAGGAAGAGGATAATTACTCAGCATTACAGGATAGTCACTCAGCATCAGCATAGGCAGTCGTTGAAGGGATCTGACATTTCAAAAAAAATTATTCGGTTACATCAGCATCAGGTGCTTGGTAGCTGGTGGTGATCCAAGACTGATTCATTTTTATGAAGGTCAGACGGTCGACCGAGTCGGTGGACAGACGCACCCTGTGATCGGTTACAAAGCCTCCAGCAGCACTGAATGTGCATTCCGAAAGAACGCTGGATGCAGGACAGGCCAGTAGCTCAATTGCATACTGTGCAAGCTCTTGCCAGAGATCCATCCTCAAGACCCAGTAACCCAGAGGATTTTCGGTGGGAAAGGTGTCCAAGTCAGATCTTGCCCCTAGGTATTCCTGCACCATGTAAAACAGATGCTGGCGATTGCTGGAGCCGATCATAACTTGGGGCTGCAGACTAAAAAATTGTCTGAACGCATCGGTCAGATAGCCACCTTCTCCACCGCTCCTTCTTAGACTGACTGAAGCCTCAGCAACACGTTGTCCAGGAACAGGAGTTTGTAACCTCCCAGTCTCTGGGAACGTGTTGCACAGACCTTTCTGCAATGCCTCCCGAAGATGTTTTATCCTCTGCTCCCTCTGTGACAGCAAGATAAGGTCCGCAACCTTACCTTTGTAACGTAGATCAAGGAGGGTTGCCAGCCAGTATTGATCCCTCTCCTTGATACCACAAATATGAGGATCCTTTCGCAGGCTTTGCAGGATCAGGATGGCCATGCGTAGGTTTGCCGAGGCATTCGGTCCGGAAGTCCTCTGGGTCACTAAGGATTACATGATCCGCAGCCACCTCCTCCCAGCCACGTACAAGTCCATGGGTTTCTTGGGACTGTAAATGATCCCTTAAAGACTGCTGCTGATGCTGAGTGCCAGGCTCCACCTCCATGCTGACACAATCCTCCTCCTCCTCCTCCTCCTCCTCCTCTTCCTGTGTGATAGGAGGGCATGCAGGTACACTGTCTGGATAAAGGGGGCCTTGAGAGCTAAGGAAGTCCTCCTCTTCCTGCCTCTGTTCTGCCTCAAGTGCCCTGTCCATTATTCCACGCAGCATGTGGTCCAACAGGTGGACAAGGGGGACAGTGTCACTGATGCATGCACTGCCACTGATCACCATCCTCGTGGCCTCCTCAAATGGTGACAGGACAGTGCATGCATCCCTGATCATGGCCCACTGGCGTGGGGAATAAAAAACTAGCATGGCCAACGTTGAGTTCCACCTGGTGGGCATGTCACAGATTAGGCGGTTCTTGGGCAGGTTAAATTCCTTTTGGAGGTCTGCCAGCCGAGCACTGGCATTATATGACCGGCGGAAATGCACACAGACTTTCCTGGCCTTCCTCAGGACATCCTGTAAGCCCGGGTACCTGCCCAAGAACCGCTGCACCTCCAAGTTAAGAATGTGAGCCAAACAGGGCACATGGGTCATTTGTCCCTGTCGGAGGGCAGAGAGGAGGTTGGTATCATTGTCGCAAACCACTATTCCTACCTTAAGTTGACGTAGTGTCAACCACCTCTGAACCTGCCCCTGCAGAGCTGACAGAACCTCTGCCCCAGCGTGGCTCCTGTCCCCCAAGCACACCAGCTCAAGCACCGCATGGCATCTTTTGGCCTGCATACTTGCGTAGCCACTTGAATGCCTATGGAGCACCGCTGGTTCCGAGGACAAAGCACAGTAAGAGGCCAGGGAGGAAGAAGAAGAGGAGGGGGTGGAGGAGAGAGGTGTGTCAGAATCACCAGTAGTGGCATTTTGGAGGCGTGGTGGCGGAACAACCTCCAACACTACTGCACCTTGTCCTGCATCCTTCCCAGCTGCCAGCAGAGTCACCCAATGCACCGTGGAACTTAGGTAACGTCCCTGTCCATGCCTGCTGGACCACGAGTCATCAGTAATATGCACCTTACCGCTGACCTCCCTGTCCAGCAAGGCCAAGACATTGCCTTCCACATGCCTGTAGAGAGCCGGAATCGCCTTCCGTGAGAAAAAGTGGCGTTTGGGAACCTGCCACTGAGGAACCGCACATTCCACAAACTCACGGAAGGGGGCAGATTCTACCAAAGGTAGCAGCTGAAGTGCTAGCAATTTTGCTAAGCTAGCATTCAACCGCTGGGCATGTGGATGGTCGGGAGCGAACTTCTTTCCGCGGTGCAGCAGCTGGGGCAGGGAAATTTGCCTGGTACAATCTGATGTTGGTGTACCGATAGCAGATTGCCCGCAAGTACTTGGCTGTGACACACCTAATTCTATACCTTCATTCCTCTCAGTGCAGGTCTCAGAGAGGACTGAAGGTATAGTGGGGTTGGAGATCCCAGCTGATGAGGAGCAAGGAGAGGTCCTCTTTGTTCTTTGGTGTGGGTCTTTTAGATACGCTTGCCAACAAACTGCATGGCAGGTCAACATATGTCTGGTCAAGCATGTGGTGCCCAAGCGGGAGATGTTTTGGCCACACGAGATATGCTTGAGACATATGTTGCAAATAGTAAAAAAGCAGGAGTAGTATGGTGCTGCCCTTATGGAGATATGGAGACAAAAAGGATTTTGTCTCTTTATAGTGAACAGTATGTGTTACCTAGTGTCCATAATTTCTAAAGTATAACTTCTAAAAGCTGTGCGTGCCAAAAATAACAAATTAGTGCATTATGCACTTTGGATTAGGTGATGGTTTAGGTATATTGTTGTGGATATGGCTGCTGCCTCTATAGATACAATACCACCTAAGTGGAAAATATTAGAAAATGGTAAAAAAGCAGGAGTAGTGTGGCGCTGGCTTTATGGGGAAAAAAAGGATTTTCTCTTTATAGTGAGCAATAGCTCTATGTGTTACCTAGTATCCATAGTTACTGAAGTAATGCTTCTAAAACCTGTGTGTGCCAAAAAATTGAATAAAATCCGTGACTGGTGCTGGATTCTTACTATTAAAGGTGAATTTGCAACATAAGGTGCTACAATTATTCAACAAAAGTGCATAGTGCAAAATCAATAAAGTGACCAGTGCTTAAATCATACAAATTCATACAATTGTGCAAATTATCCATCATAACTAGTGACTGAGGTGCTGTAACCAGTATTAATTGGATAGGAAAAGTTCCGTTTATGAGAAAAAAGTTCTTTTTGGAGTGTTGTGAGGTGTTCAATCTCTGAGGATCAAATATATGTGGGAAAACTTCTTATCCAGGTGCTGGTTCTTTAATTAGTGCCTTGTCTGCATGCTCTGACAATGCTTGCACTCACCGGATTTTTCTTTCCCCTGCAGGGGTATAGGCGGTCACAGTGTCTGCCACTGTGTAGCAATCAAGGATACTTGCAACTTTACTTGCATATTATGGTGTGGTATTTACATGTAAAGGAAAGAAGGGATGTCCATCGCGTAAAACCATAAGATAACTTTTATTAAAGCTTAATAAATTTATGTACTCACATTTCAAATGAAAAAATCGAGCATAAGAAAAGATAGCGAATTCCCTTTGTTAGAGGTGCTGCAAGATGCTCGTAGCCCGCCCTATGCGCGTTTCGTCGTCAGACTTCTACTGACTTTATGTTGCAAATAGCAGCGGTGCGATCTGATGCACTCGTCTCAAAAAAGGCCCACACCAAAGAACTTTTGGAATAAAGTGCAGAGACAGCAGTGCCCTGCACATGTGGAGCTCTGAGGTGTGATGCAGTCAGTGTGCTGCCCTTAGGCTGGTCTTTGGAGGGCATCCTGCCTCGTTGGTGATGTGCCTCCTCCTCCTCCTCCTCCTCCTCCTCCTCTCTCCTATAAGGCACCCACGTTGAGTCAGTGACCTCATCATTCCCTTCCTCCTCACCACTGGAGCAAACCTGGCAGTATGCTGCAGCAGGGGGAACATGACTGCCAGTTTGCTGTCCTCCTTGGGCACCCCTTCTGTCCGTGCTCACGTTACTGCCTTCATCTAGCTCAGTATCATCATCAGAGCCTTCAAAACGCTGGGCATCCTCCTGGAGCATGTACCCAACCCTGTGGTCAAACAGTTCGAGGGACTCCTCAGGAGGACATGGTGGGGCTAGGGAAGGAGTGACTGATGCCACTGAGCCGAGGGAAGAGGCCACGTTGGCAGCTGCTTTGCCAGACAAAGTACCCTGAGCCTGGGTGAGAGAGGATGGGAAGGATGAGGATGGCTTGGTCATCCACTCGACCAAGTCTTCCGCATGTTGCGGGTCAACATGGCCAGCTGCCAAAAAAAGGCCAAGCGTGTCCCACGGCCACGTGCTGATGAGGATGCACCATGTCCACGGCCAGCACTGTTGCCTCTAGACACAGAGCCTGCTTGCCCTTTTTTATTGGCTTGTGACTGTCTGCCTCTCCTTGTTGGCCTTCCAGACATACTATTGGCCTGCAGTGAGCTGCACAAAACTGATATATATATATATATATATATATACCGATTATACTGCATCTAGCAGAATGAACTGCCTGCCTGTAGTATTATTAGTATGATAACCCCTGCACTTGTCTTCTGGTAGCTATAATGTAGGTGCAACTGTGCAGGGTACACAGTACAGTAACTGGAAATACGTCAAGAGCCTACACAAGCACCTGGATGCAGGTAGCTATAGTGTAGATGAGACTGTGCATGGTATACAGTACAGTAACTGGAAATACTTCAATAAGCCTACACAAGCACCTGGCAGCAGGTTGCTATACTGTAGGTCAGACTGTGCAGGGTACACAGTAAAGTAGCTTGAAATACTTCAATGAGCCTACACAAGCAACTGGCTGCAGGTTGCTATACTGTAGGTCAGACTGTGCGGGGTACGCAGTAAAGTAGCTTGAAATACTTCAATGAGCCTACACAAGCAACTGGCTGCAGGTTGCTATACTGTAGGTCAGACTGTGCAGGGTACACAGTACAGTATGCAAAATAAGTAAAAATACAGCGCTGTCAGTAAGAAATACTAGGACATGTGAAAATTAATCACCTGTCTAAAATATAAGTGAAAAAAAACAAGCTGCAGTTAAAAATGTGAGATACCCACACTACACAGAATTAAATAACAAAAAAAAAAAAAAAATGCGCTAAAAATGAGATCAAATGAGGCAAATAAATGTAAACATATTTCTTAGAGTCCATATACAAAATTGAATGGATGTTGATTATCCTTCAGTGGGAGATCACAATATGACATACATCTTCATCCCAAGACAAGGTGACATCACATTTAAAACCACCGCAGAAGATAGTGCTAGGATAGGACAGTCCTTCACCTTTAACCACTAGCCTACCGCCCACCGTCATATGACGGCGGGACGGTAAGCCTATTGTTCTGGGCGGACGTCATATGACGTGAGCCCGTTTAAACAGGGCATGCGCGCGATCGTGAGCGCGCAGCCCTGTACTGTCGGTGGCGGCGTGTCACAGAGACACCGCTTGTCACCGACAGGGGTGAACAGCCACTGGGCATGGCTGTTTACCACGTGATCACTAATGGTACATCCCCGAATTGCATGGCGCATGCACGCGATCGTGAGCGTGCTGCGCGTGCACGATGGTGGCGGCGTGTTCCCCGGGAACACTGCTTGTCACCGACCATAGTTTACAGCCATTGGCCAGGGCTGTGTACCATGTGATCGGCTGTGATCCGATCACTAACTGTAAACAAAGAGCTGTCACTAGCTGTTACTAGCCCTTCTCTCCTCACACACCGTTTCCAGTGTGAGGAGAGAAGAGTCAGGAGCAGTGAGTTACAGATCTTTGTATTGTAGTGTCTGCACCAACACCACTTCTGTCCCATCGCCCCCCCCAATTGTCATCTGTCACCCAACAGTCACCCCATAAAAAGTGCACCTGTCACATAGAGACTGCCATCAGTGACCATCAGTGGTGCAACCGTCACCCATCAGTGACCTGCCCTGTCACCCGTCACCCATCAGTGACCTGCCCTGTCACCCATCACCCACCAGTGACCTGCCCTGTCACCCATCAGTGACCATCAGCGGTGCCACCGTCACCCATCAGTGACCTGCCCTGTCACCCATCAGTGACCATCAGTGGTGCCACCATCACCCATCAGTGACCTGCCCTGTCACCCGTCACCCACCAGTGACCGTGCCCTGTCACCCATCAGTGACCATCAGCGGTGCACCTGTCACCCATCGGTGACTGTCGCCTGTCAGTGACTGTCGCCTGTCAGTGACCGTCGCCTGTCAACAATCTGTGACTATCACCTGTCACCGTCCGTGGCCTGTCACTCATCAGTGACCGTGCCCTCTCACCCGTCACCCATCAGTGACTGTGCCCTGTCACCCACCAGTGACCATCAGCGGTGCACCTGTCAACCATCAGTGACCGTCGCCTGTCAACTATCTGTGACCATCGCCCATCACACCATCACCTCTCAGTGAACGTTACCTGCCACCCATCGCACAGCCCATCAGTGACCGTCACCTGCCACCCATCTGTCACCCGTCGCACAGCTACCCGCCACACAGCCATGTCCAAAAGAGGATATACTAGTGAGGAGGCGTTCCAGATCCTCTCTATGACTGATGAGAGCACCGGGGAGTTCTCATCAGAGTCCAATTCTGATTCCGAATCAAATTCGGCATTTGAACCGATCGAGAGTAGCAATGATTCGGATGAAGAATGGGTCCCTCCTAAAAGGGCACGACACTCTGGAAACCAGGAAGCCGCCAGCAACAAGGATTATATTCCCAGGCCCAGTACCAGCTTTGCCGCCAGAAATAGGCCCCAGGAAGAAAGGCCCAGTACCAGTGCTGCTGCCAGCAATAGGCCCCAGGAACAAAGGCCCAGTACCAGTGCTGCCACCAGAGATAGGCCCCACGCACAAATGCCCAGTACCAGTGCTGCCACATCACACCTGAGTTCCAGCACAGGAAATTCAACTCCCCCAACTACTGGAGTGTAACGTCCCCCAAGAGCCAGGGCCGCTACCTATATGCCAGATGGTCTTGCCAACCCAACATGGCTGCCTTCCAACTCGGGATCACCAAATATTCCCCCTTTCACAGCACAGCCAGGTGTGCAGGCCAACACCCAAAATTTTACAGAGATCAATTTTTTTCACCTGTTTTTGCCCGACACTTTGCTGCAGTTCATTGTGGACCAGACAAATTTGTATGCCCAGCAGTATATTGCCAGCAACCCCCCAATCATCTTATGTCCGTCCGTTTTAGTGGAGAGATTTGAATTTGGAGGAGTTCAAATTGTTTTTGGGCCTCACCCTAAATATGGGGCTTACAAAAAAAAATGAAGGACATACCGATTGGTCCACCCACCCCATCCACCATATGCCCATGTATTCTGCCGCTATGTCCAGGTCCCGATATGAGATGATTATGAGATTCTTTCATTTTAACGACAACACCCAGTGCTCTCCCCGCAATCATCCAAATTCCGATAAGCTATACAAGATTTGCCCACTAATACATTTATTTTCCCAACGATTTGCAGAACTTTATGTCCCCGAGAATATATGTGTGGATGAGTCCCTGGTACCATTTTCAGGCCGGCTAGGAATAAAACAATATATTCCTAGCAAAAAGGCCAAATATGGAGTCAAATTTTACAAGCTGTGTGAGAGAGCCACAGGATATCTATATGCATTCCGCATATATGAGGGAAGAGATTCCCAGCTCCAGCCCCCTGAGTGCCCGGCCTACATGGGCACAACTGGAAAAATCGTATGGGACCTGGCTTACCCACTTCTGAAAACAGGCTATCATATATACCTGGACAACTTTTATACCAGCCTGCCCCTTTTCAGACACCTATATATTGAAAAAACCCTGGCCTGTGGAACTTCAAGAAAAAATAGGAAGGGCTTCCCACAATCCATAGTGAACAAAAGGCTGAAAAGGGGGGAAAGAGCAACACTGAGATGCAATGAAGTGCTGGCCTTGAGGTGGAAGGATAACAGGAACGTGCACATGATGTCCACCATTCATGATGACACTACAGTTGTAGTTCAGCGAAGACAAGGTCCCATTGAAAAACCGACATGTGTCCAAGGCTATAATCTCTTTCAATGACCAAATGATTCAGCCCTATTTGTCAATAAGGAGGTCCTGATTCTGGTACAAGAAGGTAGCAATATATCTAATCCATTTGGCCATTTACAATTCCTACATAATCTACACAAAATCCACAGAAAGCCCCGCCCCCTTCCTAAAATTCATAGAAGTAGTAGTCACGTCCCTCATCTATCAACAAAGACCCCTCCCAGAAGTACTTCGTTCTGATGCTGTTAGCCGACTTCATGAACGCCACTTCCCGTACAACATTCCACCATCGGAAGCAGGCCGAAGACGGCAAAAAAGATGTTGTGTGTGCAGCAGAAGAGGTTTTCGAAAAGATACCAGCTTCCATTGTCCCCAGTGTCCCTCCCAACCTGGCCTTTGCATTGGTGAATGCTTCGAACTGTATTATACATCCCTAAGTTATTAGCCCATATTTTCCCCATTTTTGCTGATCATTTTCCATGCTTCCCCAAATAACCATGCCACTGCCTTCAATGTGAACTGACCCTGGCCTGCTTTTTGAGTATGCCTCTGCCTACCGTTTGGACTGCTTCCACATGAACTGACCCTAGCCTGTTTTGACTATGCCTCTGCCCACCGTTTGGACTGCTTGCTCGTGAACTGACCCTGGCCTGTTTTGTGACTATGCTTCTGCCCACCGCTTGGACTGCTTGCACGTTAACTGACCCTGGCCTGTTTTATGGACTATGCTTTTGCCTACCGCTTGGACTGATCTGTTGCCCTGCTACTATAGTACACAGGGGTCTCACATATGTGAGGGGCTCCAGAATAGTTTTTCCGGATGGAGATAACAATTTTTTTTGTTTTCTCCCGGTTTTGTAATTTCTGGATTAGGGTCTGGGCTTCATAGAGATTTGGGTGGGTCAAAGCCTCTACCCCTGTGCCCCTGTGCACAGGTCTTACCCGATTGTGGCCTTCAGCCTTCTGCTGACTTACTGCCATCATGCCTTTGCCTGCCGCATGAACGGACCACACATCTGCCTGCTACCTGGACTATGCAAATAATTCGCTGTAGCAAGAGGCAGTATGTTTATGAAGGGCTGGAGAGCGGTACAATAATGAGTGTCTGCAGGTAACCGTGTACCAGGACCAATATTATGGCTGTGCTGGCTGTCTCTGCCTGGACAATTCCTATGGACTGTGCTGTGCCTACTATAGACAATATTCCTGCCTGCTGCCTGTATAGTTATTATTGCTGTCGCTAAGCACATCCCTGACTGCTGCCTGGACCAGTGCTCTCTTCTGTGGACACTACTAAAAGCACAGGTAATACTTTTTTTTTTATCCTTTCCGCAATATAATTTATTTTGGATTGTAATTCTTGGTATGTACATGCTATGTGTTAGAAATATGAAGGGCCTTCAAAAATGATAGATTGCCAGAAAATTATCTATGTAATGTATGCTCCTAGAACGCCTGATGGTGCTACTTGGATGTTGGGCCTCTGTATGTGGCCAAGCTGTGTAAAAGTCTCACACATGTGGTATCCCCATACTCAGGGGGAGTAGCAGAATGTATTTTGGGGTGTCATTTTTGCTATGTGTTGGAAATATCTTATAAATGGACAACTTTGTGTAAAAAAAATGCGTTTTTATTTTTTTTCCACATTTTCCAAAAACTTCTGAAAAAAAAATAACCATTCAAAAGACTCATTATGCCTCATAGATTATACATTGGGGTGTTTGCTTTCCAAAATGGGGTCATTTTGTGGGCAGTTCCATTGTCCTGGTGCTGCAGGGCCTTCAAAAGTGTAATAGGTGGTTGAGAAATGAGATGTGCAATTTATGCTCGTAGATCGCCTGATGGTGCTACTTCAATTTTGGGCCTTTGTATGTGGCCAGGCTGTGTAAAAGTCCCACACATGTGGTATCGCCATACTCAGGAGGAGTAGCAGAATGTATTTTGGGGTGTCATTTTTGCTATGTAATTGCTATGTGTTGGAAATATCTTATAAATGGACAACTTTGTGTAAAAAAAAATGCGTTTTCATTTTTTTTCCACATTTTCCAAAAACATCTGGAAAAAAAATAACTGTTCAAAAGACTCACTATGCCTCATAGATTATACGTTGGGGTGTTTGCTTTCCAAAATGGGGTCATTTTGTGGGCAATTCCTTTGTCCTGGTGCTCCAGGGCCTTCAAAAGTGTAATAGGTGGTTGAGAAATGAGATGTGCAATTTATGCTCGTAGATCGCCTGATGGTGCTACTTCAATGTTGGGCCTTTGTATGTAGCCAGGCTGTGTAAAAGTCCCACACATGTGGTATCGCCATACTCAGGAGGAGTAGCAGAATGTATTTTGGGGTGTCATTTTTGCTATGTATTTGCTATGTGTTGGAAATATCTTATAAATGGACAACTTTGTGTAAAAAAAATGCGGTTTCATTTTTTTTCCACATTTTCCAAAAACATCTGGAAAAAAATAACCGTTCAAAAGACTCATTATGCCTCATAGATTATACATTGTGGTGTTTGCTTTCCAAAATGGGGTCATTTTGTGGGAAATTCCTTTGTCCTGGTGCTCCAGGGCCTTCAAAAGTGTAATAGGTGGTTGAGAAATGAGATGTGCAATTTATGCTTGTATATCGCCTGATGGTGCGACTTCAATGTTGGGCCTTTGTATGTGGCCAGGCTGTGTAAAAGTCCCACACATGTGGTATCTCCATACTCAGTAAGAGTAGCAGAATGTATTTTGGGGTGTAATTTGTTGTATGCATATGCTCTGTAAGAGAAATAACCAGTTAATATGAAAATTTTGAAAAAAAAAAAAAAAAATCTTCCTTTTGCAAAGAATTGTGGGAAAAAATTACAGCTTAAAAAAACTCACCATGCTACTTACTTAATACCTTGGAATGTCTACTTTCTAAAAAGGGGTAATTTGAGTGGTATTTGTACTTTTCTGACTTGTTAGTACCTCAAGAAATGAGATTCACCTGATGTACTGAAGGCCTGATCAGATGTTTTCAGTGATTGGCACCATAGTTTGTAGACTCTATAATTTTCACAAAGACCAAATAATATACACTAATTTGGGTTATTTTTACCAAAGATATATAGCAGTATAAATTTTGGCCAAAATTTATGAAGAAAAATTAATTTGCTAAATTTTATGACAAAAACAAAGAAAAAGGCAATTTTTCACAAAATTTATGGTCTTTTTTTATTTATAGCACAAAAAATAAAAAACCCATTAGTGATTAAATACTACCAAAAGAAATCTCTATTTGTGTGAAAAAAAGGACACAAATTTCATTTGGATACAGTGTTGCATAACTGAGTAATGGTCATTCAAAGTTTGAGAGCACCGAAAGCTGAAAATTGGTCTGGGCAGAAAGGGGGTTTAAGTGCCCTGTATTGAGGTGGTTAAACAAACTGCCTCTTACCAGCTCCCTTGATCTCTAGTCAGGAGATCATATGTGCCTTTTGGCTTATAACCCAGCCACAGTCTCAGGATGAAGTGGATGTACCATCAGCTCTAATCCTCTTTCAATGTTCTCAGTTAGCCCACAGACAGCATCTCAATTGCCAGTCACCAGACACATAAAAGAAAAGAGGGCTCCCATAGTGTAAAAACGTATTAAACTTTAATTCATAAAAAGGTAATGCACTTACACACATCCAGATTTGTATAGCTTCAGTAACTACTTGAGCCGGCCGGTGACTTCCGGGACTGCGTGTTTGTATTCAGGTGGCGTCAGCATGCCGCTCTCCCTATGCCGTTTCATCAAACCTGACGTCGTCCAGGGGCCTGGACACAGTACAGTAGCTGGAAATACTTCAATGAGCCTACGCAAGCAACTGGCTGCAGGCTGCTATACTGTAGGTCAGACTGTGCAGGGTACACAGTTAAGTAGCTGGAAATACTTCAATGATCCTACACAAGCACCTGGCTACAGGTTGCAATACTGTAGGTCAGAGTGTGCAGGGTACACAGTAAAGTAGCTGGAAATACTTCAATGAGCCTACACAAGCAACTGGCTGCAGGTTGCTACACTGTAGGTCAGACTGTGCAGGGTACACAGTAAAGTAGCTGGACATACTTCAATGAGCCTACACAAGCACCTGGCTACAGGTTGCTATACTGTAGGTCAGACTGTGCAGGGTACACAGTACAGTAATTAGAAATACTGTAAAAACACCTGCCTGCCTGTCAGTATATTAGGAAGAGAAGAACAGGATCTAGCTAAACTGAATACAGTGTATGTATATATATATATATATATATATATATATATATATATATATATACATATATACACAACACCTGGGATGCATATATATACACAATACACTGTAACTGCAGCTAACTGACTCGACCTGCCTACTCTATCTAACGTAAATCAAATGACACTGTCTGTCTCTCTCTCTCTCTATCTTTGAACGCCGGAACACACTACGCAGGGCCGCTGTGCAGGTGGCCTTATATAGTGCGGGGCGTGTACTCAACCCCCTGAGCCATAATTGGCCAAAGCCTCCTTGGCTTTGGCCAATTACGGCTCTCTGTTCAGAAGGCGCTGTGATTGGCCAAGCATACGGGTCATAGTGCATGCTTGGCCAATCATCAGCCAGCAATGCACTGCGATGCTGCAGTGAATTATGGGCCGTGAAGCGCCACTCGAATTTGGCGTGAACGGCCCATATCGTTCGTAATTCGGCGAACGATCGAACAGGCAATGTTCTAGTCGAACATGTGTTTGATTCGAACACGAAGCTCATCCCTAGTGAGGAGTACAAATACAAGTGTGTCTTGCCTACAGTCAAGCATGGTGGTGGGAGTGTCATGGTCTGGGACTGCATGAGTGCTGCCGGCACTGGGGAGCTACAGTTCATTGAGGGAACCATGAATGCTAACATGTACTGTGACATACCAAAGTGCATGATACCAAGAGCATTATCCCCTCCCTTTGGAGACTGGGCCGCAGGGCAGTATTCCAACATGATAACCACCCCAAATACACCTCCAAGATGACCACTGCCTTGCTAAAGAAGCTGAGGGTAAAGGTGATGGACTGGTCAAACATGTCTCAAGACCTAAACCCTACTGAGCATCTGTGGGGCATCCTCAAATGGAAGGTGGAGGAGTGCAAGGTCTCTAACACCCACCAGCTCCGTGATGTCATCATGGAAGAGTGGAAGAGGACTCCAGTGGCAACCTGTGAATCTCTGGTGAACTCCATGACCAAGTGGGTTATGGCCAATTATGGCTCTCTCAGCAGAGCGCGCTGTGACTGGCCAAAGCATGCAGGTCAGGTGCATGCTTTGGCCAATTATCATATAGCAATGCACTGCGATCTTGCAATGCACTATGGGGTGTTCTGCGGTGCTCAAATTTCCCGCTAATGCCCCATAATGTTTGCTGTTGGGCAAACGGTGAACACTCGATCTTCAAGTTGAACTTATGTTCGACCCGAACATCAAGCTCATCTCTAACTGTATTATATACTATGTATACCACCAGAAGTGTATTAGAAACTGTACACCCTGTATTATATACTGTGTACACCGCCTAAAGTGTATTAGAAACTATACACCACTGAATCCACTGTATATATGGGCTACACTGAATGCAGCGTATATATATTGATACACTGCCTGTACTGACTGAATATAGAGTATACACTGAATATATAGTCTATGCTAAATGCAGAGTATATATAAATATACTAGACTAGACTATATATATCAAATACACTGACACTAACTAAATAACTTGCCTGCTTAACCACTTCAGCCCCGGAATATTTTGCCCCATTCCTGACCAGAGCACTTTTTACAATTTGGCACTTGCGCAGTCGTTCAACGCTGTACCCAAACAAAATGTATTTTTTTTTTATAGTTGAACTGGATGGACTTGTGTCTTTTTTCAACCTGACTAACTATGTAACTCTGTAAAATTTGCGTCCTTTTTTTCCTACAAATAGAGCTTTCTTTTGGTGGTATTTGATCACCTCTGCAGTTTTTATTTTTTGCGCTATAAGCAAAAAAAGAGCGACAATTTTGAAAAAAAAACAATATTTTTTACTTTCTGCTATAATTAATATCCCCCAAATTAAAAAAAAAAAAATTTCTTCATCAGTTTAGGCCAATATATATTCTTAATAAAGATAAAAAGTGTGGCGCTAGTAAACGGTGATATAGAGATTACTAGTTAGGTAATGGTAATCATTAAAGAGAACAAATAACAATTACAGTGTGGATTTGTGGAACCAAACGCAATTGTTTGTTTTCAGGGGACATCCAAAAGGGTGTATAGAAAATAAATGAAGTAAGGATAGGAAAGCTTGGGTGTGTGGGGGAGTGAAATGCTCGATAACAACCTGTAGGGTGGCTAAGAAACAATCATGTATACACAACCATATTTCAAAGTGACATTGCAGAGGGATGGATAAAAAATAACATGAGGTATCTTAGTATGCTAAGTATACAGCTCCACGCAAAAATATTGTTCATTGGGGTTGAGACCAAAAGAGGGGGCGTGTAAGGTGGCTAAGAAGCAAACATGCATACACAACCGTGATTTTAAAGTGACATTGCAGAGGAATAGATAAATAAAAATACAGGGTATCTTAATAAGCTAAGTCTATAGCTCCACGCAAAAATACTGTTCATTGGGGTTAAAACCAAAAAGGGGGGGGCGTCAAAGTCCCTATAAAGGGATATGTATAAATGAATGAACAATGTTAATTGGAGGACGGATGGAGCACTCCCAAAAAAAGTCCCACAAAAATCTGGACGTAAGCCGTCTTCCTATGGGATGATTACAGATCCTTAAGTGCGGGAAGGTTCTTGGCTCATGTGGATGGTCCCAACATCGAGAAAGAGAAGACAAAAGAATGCCCTTACCGGATCTGGTGGACTCACAGGCCGTTGGCGGTGAGTCAATCGGGCTTGTACCGTCAAGCGGTATGGAGTGGAGATCTGTGTGAAGACTGGTGCGGAGTCTCGTCAGACGTTCTCGGATGGTGTGCCAGGATGGGATCCAGGGCCCCCGGGATTTGGTTGCGGTCGCCGAATGACCGTTTCCTCAAAAGCCAGCCACGTGAGCCAGTAGGCAAAGAAAGGAAAAAGAAAAAAACTTCCACATAGTGTGAATCCTTACTAGTAAAAAACGTTGCAGCACTTTATTAGGGAGTATACTTCCAAAAATTTACAAATGGGGGCGGTAAAAACTCGGCTCAGAGTAAAACTTGCATCAAACAGCATGAAAGTGGTATAAAATAGCGCAGTGGATAGTGGTGGGGTGTAATCATAGGAACCCGACGCGTTTCGCCTCCATAGGCTTCTGCTGGGGTATGAATAAGCCCCCCACACAACTGCGCTTTATATATTGTGACAGAAATGAGGTGCAACAGCTGATTAGCGCTGTTGCACGAGATGACTTCCGGGTTCGGCAGCATCATTAGTGACACAGAGTCACATGGTGTTTCTGTGGCCAATCGGAAAGACAGGAGGTGGTCAGAGACCAAGCCTCACTCCTGGTATCCAATCGGCAGAGAGGCTATCCCATTCGTCCTCGCGGTCACGTGCCGATCACATGACGTACTTTCCAAGGGAGTGACGATAGGACGCTCTCTGCCTGCGTACCAAAGGAGGCAGGAAGTGAGGACTTGTCAAATCGCGCCGTGGACCGCAAACATAACGGCGATCCATGGTGATTACTGTCTCATTTAAACATGTATTGAGCGGTCTAATAATGTGGGCTTGATCCCGGAAGTCCTCACAGACTATCCTCATAGGCAATCATCAGACAATAAAAAGTGAGATTTCAAACAATAAACAATTCTGCATATTGTGCAAGAGTTAACAGAAAAGTTCTCCATATGTGGACAGGTAATGAAGACTAGTGACCATCTGCACACTTTTAGGTATTTTGTCAAGTTTCCCCACCACTCTTTATCTGTTCCTCTTTTATTCAGGTATTGCCACTACTAGAATGATATGTTGTATAGTCACTAGTCTTCATTACCTGTCCACATATGGAGAACTTTTCTGTTAACTCTTGCACAATATGCAGAATTGTTTATTGTTTGAAATCTCACTTTTTATTGTCTGATGATTGCCTATGAGGATAGTCTGTGAGGACTTCCGGGATCAAGCCCACATTATTAGACCGCTCAATACATGTTTAAATGAGACAGTAATCACCATGGATCGCCGTTATGTTTGCGGTCCACGGCGCGATTTGACAAGTCCTCACTTCCTGCCTCCTTTGGTACGCAGGCAGAGAGCGTCCTATCGTCACTCCCTTGGAAAGTACGTCATGTGATCAGCACGTGACCGCGAGGACGAATGGGATAGCCTCTCTGCCGATTGGATACCAGGAGTGAGGCTTGGTCTCTGACCACCTCCTGTCTTTCCGATTGGCCACAGAAACACCATGTGACTTTGTGTCACTAATGATGCTGCCGAACCCGGAAGTCATCTCGTGCAACAGCGCTAATCAGCTGTTGCACCTCATTTCTGTCACAATATATAAAGCGCAGTTGTGTGGGGGGCTTATTCATACCCCAGCAGAAGCCTATGGAGGCGAAACGCGTCGGGTTCCTATGATTACACCCCACCACTATCCACTGCGCTATTTTATACCACTTTCATGCTGTTTGATGCAAGTTTTACTCTGAGCCGAGTTTTTACCGCCCCCATTTGTAAATTTTTGGAAGTATACTCCCTAATAAAGTGCTGCAACGTTTTTTACTAGTAAGGATTCACACTATGTGGAAGTTTTTTTCTTTTTCCTTTCTTTGCCTACTGGCTCACATGGCTGGCTTTTGAGGAAACGGTCATTCGGCGACCGCAACCAAATCCCGGGGGCCCTGGATCCCATCCTGGCACACCATCCGAGAACGTCTGACGAGACTCCGCACCAGTCTTCACACAGATCTCCACTCCATACCGCTTGACGGTACAAGCCCGATTGACTCACCGCCAACGGCCTGTGAGTCCACCAGATCCGGTAAGGGCATTCTTTTGTCTTCTCTTTCTCGATGTTGGGACCATCCACATGAGCCAAGAACCTTCCCGCACTTAAGGATCTGTAATCATCCCATAGGAAGACGGCTTACGTCCAGATTTTTGTGGGACTTTTTTTGGGAGTGCTCCATCCGTCCTCCAATTAACATTGTTCATTCATTTATACATATCCCTTTATAGGGACTTTGACGCCCCCCCCTTTTTGGTTTTAACCCCAATGAACAGTATTTTTGCGTGGAGCTATAGACTTAGCTTATTAAGATACCCTGTATTTTTATTTATCTATTCCTCTGCAATGTCACTTTAAAATCACGGTTGTGTATGCATGTTTGCTTGTTAGCCACCTTACACGCCCCCTCTTTTGGTCTCAACCCCAATGAACAATATTTTTGCGTGGAGCTGTATACTTAGCATACTAAGATACCTCATGTTATTTTTTATCCATCCCTCTGCAATGTCACTTTGAAATATGGTTGTGTATACATGATTGTTTCTTAGCCACCCTACAGGTTGTTATCGAGCATTTCACTCCCCCACACACCCAAGCTTTCCTATCCTTACTTCATTTATTTTCTATACACCCTTTTGGATGTCCCCTGAAAACAAACAATTGCGTTTGGTTCCACAAATCCACACTGTAATTGTTATTTGTTCTCTTTAATGATTACCATTACCTAACTAGTAATCTCTATATCACCGTTTACTAGCGCCACACTTTTTATCTTTATTCCTACTTGCAACGGTCAAATTGCTGTGTTGGCTGCTTTACAAGAGTTGGCGCAATTTCTACACCTTTTTTTTTTCCAATATATATTCTTCCAAATATTTTTGGTAAAAAAATCACAATAAGCGTATATTAATTGGTTTGCACAAAAGTTATAGCATCTACAAACTATGGGAAAGGTTTGTGGCATTTTTATGGCATTTCTATTATTTTTTTTTTTTTTACTAGTAATGGCAGTGATCTGTGATTTTTAGTGGTACTGCAACATTGCGATGGACAGATCGGACACTTTTGATACTTTTTTGGGACCATTGACAATTATTCAGCAATCAGTGCTATAAATATGCACTGATTACTGTGTAAATGTCACTGGCAGGGAAGGGGTTAACATTAGGGGGCGATCAAGGGGTTACCTGTGTGTTCCCTCAGTGTGTTCTAACTGTGTGGGAATGGGAGTGACTAGGAGAGGAGACATATCATTTCTCCTTCTCAGTCGGAACAAACAATATGTTTCCTCTTCCCTGACAGCACAAGGATTTGAGTGTTTACACACACAAATCCCCGTGCTGGCGCTCGTGCACGCAATCGCGCATGGCCAGCGGCGATCTGCCCATGGGGTCCCCCACCTTGCAGTGGGCGCACATGCCTCCGGCAGCGCTTGCATGCCCTCTGGCGGCCGAAAAGCAGAAGGACGTACCCGTATGGGGTTTCTCCCAGGGGAGCCATTCTGCCACAGTATATCTGCGTGAGCCAGCCAGGAACCAGTTAATCAAACTCAAGCTATCTCTCTGTCCATGCCAACAACACTACACGCCGCTGCTATGTAAGCAGCCTTATATAGTGTGGGGCGTGGACTTAGTCCCCCTGAGCCATGATTGGCTAAAGACACCCCGCATTTGGCCAATTGTGGCTCTCTCAGCAGACCGCACTGTGATTGGCCAAAGCATGCAGGTCAAGTGCATGCTTTGGTCAATCATCATACAGTAATGTACTGAGATTTCACAGTGCATTATAGGGCATTCTATGGTGCTCAAATTTCCTGTGAATGCCTCATAATGTTCGCTGTTTAGCGAACGGGCAAGCACCCGATGTTCAAGCTCATCCCTAGCAGTAAGGACATGGCACATCGGTTTTTTTGGAATTTTTGGAAAGGGCGGGAGGTTATAAGCCCAACATAAATATCTTAGGAGTAAATGGGAGGGTCACTTCAAGGAGGAACTGTATTAGCTGGTGGACCGGCCTCCAGTGGGGTTCAATACAGTGGCACTGCCAGTACTGTTGAATGTATAGCATAGAGGAGCAAAGGCTTTAAATACCAAAAATAAGGAATCTTATAATAATTTTCGGTATACAGATAGAACTTTTTGCAGTCTGAGACCACATGACTTTCCAGGCCTCAAGAGTCAGTTCCTCACCTAAAACCCTTTCCCATTTACATATGTAAAGAACCTGTGATTAGTGTCCTCTCAACCAGGTGGCCAAATTGAAATCATTTCTCCAACATCCATGGACGGGACATTGAAAAGTCAGAATATCTAGCACAATGGGATTTAAAAAAATATAAAATGAATGAATCCGCATTGTGCAAAAAAATGAAAAAATAAAAAACAAAAAAAAAAAAACAAAAACAAGCTTGTGTGATATCTTCAGACAACCTCCATGAACAGAGTGCTCCCACCACCTCATGCAATGCTCGCTCACCTCCTTTAAACGACCCTGCAAGGGGTCAAACACGCCCTGCACCCTGTGCAAACATTCCCTCCCAGGGATCGTCAGAGAATCTTGGTGGCTCATAGGATGAAAGTAATTAAAGCAGGTAGGTACTCCTTCCACTGTGCTGCTTCAAACTTTAAATCCACAATGACTACCGGTAAGTTCAGCAACACATGAAAAAAAATGAGAGAAAGTGCCTCCTACAGTGCAGTATCCGAGGGGTTAAAAATGAAACCACTCCACCCCAGCTAGCATTGAACTCACATTTGATGAAATTTTAAAAGCATTAAAAATGACATGACAGTCTCACTCAGTAGTAGTAGTAGTAGTAGTAGTAGTCCACCGCCAGGCTCCACCTCTACTAGTTTCATATGAGGAGGTGGTAAAACTAGCATGTACACATTCCAGTCTGTGTACAGGAGGGAGGCTGATGGGATGGAGATCCGCTGAGCTCCTGCTGCCCTTCCCAGTGACACCCACCATAACAGTGCCTGGTCCGCAGGTGGGGCAGTGGAGCTCATTAAACATTTAAACATGGCGGGGGGTCATGTGGGGGGGTGGCACATCACGGTGGTGGTCGTGGAAGTGATAGGCAGCATCACAGCCACTTTTATCACTTCCACATAAAAGCGAACCATATTCCTCCAAGGCCTTGTGAAGGTTGGGAAGTGTCACATGGTATTGAATTAGGTTAAGAAGAGGGGTGTATGCACGACTTCAGTGAGATCAGCTGCATGTCTGAGTAGCTCCACACTACTCACTCCTTTTAGCCTGCTTCCTGGGGCCTGAACTCGGCAAATTATTTCTCAAATACCCCCAGTACCCCTCCGATCAAGTTGTGCATGTCTCCAAAGAAAAAAAAGACCAAGGGGACCGCGCACAAGTCTTTCACTAACTACCTTCTGCAGACACAAGAGAGATTCAGCATGTCACAAGTAGGGATGAGCCGAACACCCCCCTGTTCGGTTCGCACCAGAACATGCGAACAGGCAAAAAATTTGTTAAAACACGCGAACACCATTAAAATCTATGGGACTTGAACATGAATAATCAAAAGTGCTAATTTTAAAGGCTTATATGCAAGTTATTGTCATAAAAAGTGTTTGGGGACCTGGGTCCTGCCCCAGGGGACATGGATCAATGCAAAAAAAAGTTTTAAAAATGTCAGTTTCTTCGGGATCAGTGATTTTAATAATGCTTAAAGTGAAACAATAAAAGTGTAATATTCCTTTAAATTTTGTACCTGGGGGGTGTGTATAGTATGCCTGTAAAGGGGCGCATGTTTCCCGTGTTTAGAACAGTCTGACAGCAAAATGACATTTTAAAGGAAAAAAAGTCATTTAAAACTACTCGCGGCTATTAATGAATTGCCGGTCTGACAATACACATAAAAGTTCATTGATAAAAACGGCATGGGATTCCCCCACAGGGGAACCCCGAACCAAAATTTAAAAAAACATTTCGTGGGGGTCCCCCTAAATTCCATACCAGGCCCTTCAGGTCTGGTATGGATATTAAGGGGAACCCCGCACCAAATTTAAAAAAAAAATGGCGTGGGGTCCCCCCCAAAAATCCATAGCAGACCCTTATCCGAGCACGCAACCTGGCAGGCCACAGGAAAAGAAGGGGGCACGAGAGAGCGCCCCCCTCCTGAACTGTACCAGGCCACATGCCCTCAACATTGGGAGGGTGCTTTGGGGTCACCCCCAAAGCACCTTGTCCCCATGTTGATGGGGACAAGGGCCTCATCCCCACAACCCTTGCCCGGTGGTTGTGGGGGTCTGCGGGCAGGGGGCTTATCAGAATCTGGAAGCCCCCTTTAACAAGGGGACCCCCAGATCCCGCCCCCCGTGTGAAATGGTAGGGGGCATTCATCTCACTTCCTGTTGTCTCCTTCCGTTTGGAAGTAGGAGTCGTTTCTAAGTTGGATGTTTGAAAGTAGGGTCCTGCCCTATATACTCTGCAGAAATTGGAGCCTTAGGTGTTGGTGTTGCCACAACACCCTCACAGTTACTCTTGGTGGGCACAGGAATGGCCCTGCTGTGAAATATTAGATCAAGAATTGTAATTACATGCTATTGTTGAACAGTGGTAGAAAAATTGAGCCTTTGGTGGTGGTGGTGGTGGTGCTAGTGCCACAACACTGTAAGTCCTCACAGTTACTCTTGGTGGGCACTGGAACAGGCCCTGTTGTTAAATATTATATCAAGAATTGTAATTACATGCACCTGTTGCACAGGGGCAGAAAAATTGTGCTTTTGGTGGTGGTAGTGGTGTTGCCACAACACTGTAAGTCCTCACAGTTACTCTTGGTGGGCGCAGGAATGGGCCCTGCTATGAAATATTAGATCAAGAATTGTAATTATATGTCCCTGTCAAACAGGGGCAGAAAAATTGTGCCTTAGGCACTGGTTCCACAACACTGCAACCCCTCACAGATGCTATAGTTGGAGCACAGGAATGAGCCCTGCTGCAAAGTATTGCATCAAAAATTGTAATTATACGCCCCTGTTAAACAGGGGCTGACAATTTGGGCCTTGGGCACTGATGCTGGTGCCACAGCACTGTAACCCCTCACAGATACTCTAGTTGGAGAGCAGGAATGAGCCCTGCTGCAAAGTATTGCACCAAAAACTGTAATTACATGCCCCTGTTAAACAGGGGCAGAAAAATTGCCACAACACTGCAACCCCTCACAGATGCTATAGTTGGAGCGCTGGAATGAGCCCTGCTGCAAAGTATTGCATCAAAAATTGTAATTATACACCCCTGTTAAACAGGGGCTGAAACACTGGGCCTTGGGCACTGGTGCTGGTGCCACAACACTGCAACACCTCACAGATACTATAGTTGGAGCGCAGAAATGAGTCCTGCTGCAAAGTATTGCATCAAAAATTGTAATTACACGCCCCTGTTAAAAAGGGGCAGAAAAATTGGGTTGTAGTCACTGGTAGCGGTGCCCAGAACCAAAAATATTCTTACAAGCTATCAGCATGAAAATTGAGGAGGAAGAGGATTGTGACTCAGCATAACAGGATAGTCACTCAGCATCAGCATAGGCATTCTTGAAGGGATCTAACATAAAAAAAAAATCAATCAGTTACATCAGCATCAGGTGCTTGGTAGCTGGTGATCCAAGACTGATTCATTTTTATGAAGGTCAGCCAATCGACCGATTCGGTGGATGGGCGCACCCTGTGATCGGTTACAAAGCCTCCAGCAGCACTAAATGTGCATTCCGAAAGAACTCTGGATGCAGGACAGGCCAGTAGCTTAACTGCATACTGTGCAAGCTCTGGCCAGTGATCCATCCTCAAGACCCAGTAACCCAGAGGATTTTTGGTGGGAAAGGTGTCCAAATCTGATCTTGCCCCTAGGTAATCCTGCACCATGTGAATCAGACGCTGGCGATAGTTGCTGGAACCATCAGACCTTGGGGCTGCGGATTAAAATATTGTCTGAACGCATCGGTCAGACGGCCACCTTCTCCACCGCTCCTACTGTGACTGACCGAAGCCTCAGCAACACGTTGTCTAGGAGGACCAGGAAATTGTAACCTCCCAGCCTCTGAAAACGCGTTGCACAAACCTTTCTACAAGGCCTCCCGAAGATGTTTCATCCTCTGCTCCCTCTGCGATGGCAAGATAAGCTCCACAACCTTACCCTTGTAACGTGGATCAAGGAGGGTTGCCAGCCAGTAATCATCCCTCCCCTTAATACCACGAATACGAGGATCCTTCCACAGGCTTTGCAGGATCAGGGAGGCTTTGCTGAGACATTTGATCCAGAGTCCTCAGGGTCACTAAGAATGACATGATCCGCAGCCACCTCCTCCCAGCCACGTACAAGTCCATGGGTTTCTTTGGACTTTAAATGATCCCTTGAAGACTGCTGCTGATGCTGAGTGCCAGGCTCCACCTCCATACTGACACAATCCTCCTCCTCCTCATCCTCTTCCTGTGTGATCGGCGGGCACGCTGGAACACTGTCTGGATAAAGGGGGCCTTGAGAGGTAAGGAAGTCCTCCTCTTCCTCCTGTTGTAATATGTTGGCCGATTTATGTATAATGTTGTATTGGAGTGCCATGTTGACCAGAAATTCAGTTGACTTGTCCAAGTCAACTGAATTTTAACATAGCAAGGGGACAGCTGAAGACCCTTTGATGTGTTAAACCTGATTGAACATTTCAAAGGGTGTTCAGGTGGTATCTGTTAATCTAATCTAATTACACATATCTAAGGGGACTTGTTGATGTTGATATGCGGGAGTGCAAATTGGGCAGTTTATGACTGCAGCTGTTCACGGCTGGGGGTTGTTGTCTGTCTGAAAGACTAAAGCATATCAAAGGCCTAAATGGAGATGGCCAATCAAATTGCTCAGCCATTCAGTGTCTAGTAAATATAACATGGCGTTCAGTCTATAGTACATATAGTCTTGTCTGTGTATGACTATGAAGGCGCAAATCTAGAGAAAATGGGACTCTGAATTATATACTCTGTCAGATTTTTTTGTCATCTGTGGATTTTGGACTTTGTTCTGTGTTGGAAGTCAATATGCATCTCTCTGGAAGAATTGGGTTGCTGCGGAAGAGTACTTACTAATTAATTATCATACCCACGATACTACTATACTACTACACTTATTATATCACTACACCTCCCTCTGTTCTGCCTCATGTGCCCTGTCCATTATTCCATGCAGCGTGTGCTCCAACAGGTGGACAAGAGGGACAGTGTCACTGATGCATGCACTGTCACTGCTCACCATCCTCGTGGCCTCCTCAAATGGTGACAGGACAGTGCATGCATCCCTGATAAAAGCCCACTGGCGTGGGGAAAAAAAACAAGGTCCCCTGACCCTGTCCTGGTGCAGCTGCTGCAGCATGGCCAACGTTGAATTCCACCTGGTGGGCATGTCACAGATTAGACGGTTCTTGGGCAGATTAAATTCCTTTTGGAGGTCAGCCAGCCGAGCACTGGCATTATATGACCTGTGGAAATGCACACAGACTTTCCTGGCCTGCCTCAGGACATCCTGTAAGCCCGGGTACCTGCCCAAGAACTGCTGCACCACCAAGTTAAGGACGTGAGCCAAACAGGGCACATGGGTAAGTTGTCCCTGTCGGAGGGCAGAGAGGAGGTTGGTGCAATTGTCGCAAACCACCATACCTGCCTTAAGCTGGCATGGCATCAACCACCTCTGAGCCTATCCCTGCAGAGATGACAGAATCTCTGCCCCAGTGTGGCTCCTGTCCCCCAAGCACACCATCTCAAGCACCGCATGGCATCTTTTTGCCTGCATGCTTGTGTAGCCCCTTGAACGCCTATGAAGCACCGCTGGTTCAGAGGACAAATCAGCACAGGAAGAGGCCATGGAGGAAGAAGAAGAGGAGGGGTGGAGGAGAGAGGTGTGTCAGAATCACCACTAGTAGAATTTTGGAGGCGTGGTGGCGGAACAACCTCCAACACTACTGCACCCTGTCCTTCATCCTTCCCAGCTGCCAGAAGAGTCACCCAGTGCGCAGTGAAAGATAGGTAACGTCCCTGTCCATGCCTGCTGGACCATGAGTCAGCGGTAATATGCACCTTACCACTGACCGCCCTGTCCAGTGAGGCCAAGACATTGCCTTCCACATGCTGGTAGAGAGCCGGAATCACCTTCCGTGAGAAAAAGTGGGAACCTGTCACTGAGGAACCGCACATTCCACAAACTCAGAGTCTACCAACTGAAAAGGCAGCAGTTGAAGTGCTAGCAATTTAGCCAAGCTAGCATTCAACCACTGGGCATGGGGATGGCTGGGAGTGAACTTCTTTCGGTGGTGAAATTTAGGGAAATTTGCCTGGTACAATCTGACGTCGGTGTACCGATAGCAGACTGCCCGCAAGTACTTGGCTGTGACACACCTAATTCTACACCTTTATTCCTCTCAGTGCAGGTTTCAGAGAGGACTGAAGGTATAGTGGGGTTGGAGATCCCAGCTGATGAGGAGCAAGGAGAGGTCCGCTTTGTTCTTTGGTGTGGGTCTTTTAGGTACACTTGCCCACGAACTGCATGGCAGGTTGACATATGTCTGATCAAGCATGTGGTGCCCAAGCGGGTGATATTTTGGCCACACGAGATATGCTTGAGACATATGTTGCAAATAGCAGCTGTGGGATCTGATGCACTCATCTCAAAAAAGGCCCACATCAAAGAACTTTTGGAATAATGCGCAGAGACAGCAGTGCCCTGCAAATGCGAAGCTCTGCGGTGTGATGCAGTCGGTGTGCTGCCCTTAAGCTGCCTCATTGGAGATGTGCCTCCTCCTCCTCCTCTCTCCTATCAGACACCTACGTTGAGTCAGTGATCTCATCATCCCCTCCCTCCTCATCACTGGAGCAAAGCTGGCAGTATGCCGCAGCTGGGGGAACATGACTGCCAGATTGCTGTCCTTCTTGGGCACCCCCTCTCTCTGGGCTCACGTTACTGCCTTCCTCTAGCTGGGTACCATCATCGGAGCCTTCAAAGCGCTGGGCATCGTCCTGGAGCATGTACCCAACACTGTGGTCAAACAGTTCGGGGGACTCCTCAGGAGGACAGGGTGGGGCTAGGGAAGGAGTGACTGATGCCATTGAGCCGAAGGAAGAGGCCACGTTGGCAGCTGCTTTGCCAGACAAAGTACCCTGAGCCTGGGTGAGAAAGGATGAGGAGGATGAAGACGGCTTAGTCAACCACTCTACCAAGTCTTCCGCATGTTGCGGCTCAACACGTCCAGCTGCCGAAAAAAGGACAAACGTGTCCCACGGCCACGTGCTGATGAGGATGCACCATCTCCATGACCAGCACTGTTGCCTCCAGACACAGAGCCTGCTTGCCCTCTTTTATTGGCTTGTGACTGTCTGCTTCTCCTTGCTGGCCTTCCGGACATACTAATGGCTTGCAGTGAGATGTAGCTGCACAAAACCTGGATGTATATATATATTCTGATACTGCAGCTGGCAGAATCAACTGCCTGCCTGTGGTACTAATAGGATCAGAAGAACACCACCAAATTTCTTCAGGTAGCTTTAGGTGCACACTGTGCAGACGACACAGTACACTAACTGTAAATACTGTAGCTGCCTGCCTGTGGTGTTAAAAGGAGCAGAACAACAGTAATTGTCTTCAGGTAGCTTTAGGTGCACACTGTGCAGAGGTCGCAGTACACTAACTGTAAATATTGCAGCTGCCTGCCAGTGGTAATAATAGGATCAGAAGAACACCACCAATTTTCTTCAGGTAGCTTTAGGTGCACACTGTGCAGAGGACACAGTACACTAACTTGTAAATACTACAGCTGCCTGCGGTACTAATAGGATCAGAAGAACACCACCAAATTTCTTCAGGTAGCTTTAGGTGCACACTGGGCAGATGACACAGTACACCAACTGTAAATACTATAGCTGCCTGCCTGTGGTATTAAAAGGAGCAGAACAACAGCAATTGTCTTCAGGTAGCTTTAGGTGCACACTGTGCAGAGGACGCACTACACTAACTTGTAAGTACTACAGCTGCTTGCTGTACTAATAGGATCAGAAGAACACCACCAAATTTCTTCAGGTAGCTTTAGGTGCACACTGTGCAGACGACACAGTACACTAACTGTAAATACTGTAGCTGCCTGCCTGTGGTGTTAAAAGGAGCAGAACAACAGCAATTGTCTTCAGGTAGCTTTAGGTGCACACTGTGCAGAGGACGCACTACACTAACTGTAAATACTGCAGCTGCCTGCCTGTGGTACTAATAGAATCAGAAGAAAACCACCAATTTTCTTCAGGTAGCTTTAGGTGCACACTGTGCAGAGGACACAGTACACCAACTCTAAATACTGTAGCTGCCTGCCTGTGGTATTAATAGGATCAGAAGAACACCACCAATTTTCTTTAGGTAGCTTTAGGTGCACACTGTGCAGACGACACAGTACACCAACTGTAAATACTGTAGCTGCCTGCCTGTGGTATTAAAAGGAGCAGAACAACAGCAATTGTCTTCAGGTAGCTTTAGGTGCACACTGTGCAGAGGACGCACTACACTAACTTGTAAATACTACAGCTGCCTGCGGTACTAATAGGATCAGAAGAACACCACCAATTGTCTTCAGGTAGCTTTAGGTGCACACTGTGCAGAGGATGCACTACACTAACTGTAAATACTGCAGCTGCCTGCCTGTGGTACTAATAGGATCAGAAGAACACCACCAATTTTCTTCAGGTAGTTTTAGGTGCACACTGTGCAGAGGACACAGTACACTAACTGTAAATACTGTAGCTGCCTGCCTGTGGTATTAATAGGAGCAGAACAACAGCAATCGTCTTCAGGTAGCTTTAGGTGCACACTGTGCAGAGGATGCAGTACACTAACTGTAAATACTGCAGCTGCCTGCCTGTGGTACTAATAGGATCAGAAGAACACCACCAATTTTCTTCAGGTAGCTTTAGGTGCACACTGTGCAGAGGACACAGTACACTAACTGTAAATACTGTAGTTGCCTGCTTGTGGTATTAATAGGAGCAGAACAACAGCAATTGTCTTCAGTAGGGATGAGCTGAACACCCCCCCGTTCGGTTTGCACCAGAACATGGGAACAGGCAAAAAATTAGTTCGAACACACATACACCATTAAAGTCTATTCGACACAAACATGAATATTCAAAAGTGCCAATTTTTAAGGCTTATATGCAAGTTATTGCAGTGAGATGTAGCTGCACAAAACCTGTATGTATATATATATTCTGACACTGCAGCTGGCAGAATCAACTGCCTGTCCGTGGTACTAATAGGATCAGAAGAACACCACCAATTTTTTTCAGGTAGTTTTAGGTGCACACTGTGCAGAGGACACAGTACACTAACTGTAAATACTGTAGCTGCCTGCCTGTGGTATTAATAGGAGCAGAACAACAGCAATCGTCTTCAGGTAGCTTTAGGTGCACACTGTGCAGAGGACGCAGTACACTAACTGTAAATACTGCAGCTGCCTGCCTGTGGTACTAATAGGATCAGAAGAACACCACCAATTTTCTTCAGGTAGCTTTAGGTGCACACTGTGCAGAGGACACAGTACACTAACTGTAAATACTGTAGCTGCCTGCCTGTGGTATTAATAGGAGCAGAACAACAGCAATTGTCTTCAATAGGGATGAGCTGAACACCCCCCGTTCGGTTTGCACCAGAACATGCGAACAGGCAAAAAATTAGTTCGAACACACATACACCGTTAAAGTCTATGGGACACAAACATGAATATTCAAAAGTGCCAATTTTTAAGGCTTATATGCAAGTTATTGCAGTGAGATGTACCTGCACAAAACCTGTATGTGTATATATATATATATATATATATATATATATATTCTAACACTGCAGCTGGCAGAATCAACTGCCTGCCTGTGGTACTAATAGGATCAGAAGAACACCACCAATTTTCTTCAGGTAGCTTTAGGTGCACACTGTGCAGAGGACACAGTACACTAACTGTAAATACTACAGCTGCCTGCAGTCCTAATAGGATCAGAAGAACACCACCAATTTTCTTCAGGTAGCTTTAGGTGCACACTGTGCAGAGGATGCACTACACTAACTTATAAATACTACAGCTGCCTGCGGTTCTAATAGGACCAGAAGAACACCACCAATTTTCTTCAGGTAGCTTTAGGTGCACACTGTGCAGAGGACACCGTACACCAACTGTAAATACTGTAGCTGCCTGCCTGTGGTATTAATAGGAGCAGAACAACAGCAATTGTCTTCAGTTAGCTTTAGGTGCACACTGTGCAGAGGACGCACTACACTAACTTATAAATACTACAGCTGCCTGCGGTTCTAATAGGACCAGAAGAACACCACCAATTTTCTTCAGGTAGCTTTAGGTGCACACTGTGCAGAGCACGCACTACACTAACTTGTAAATACTGCAGCTGCCTGCAGTACTAATAGGATCAGAAGAACACCACCAATTTTCTTCAGGTAGCTTTAGGTGCACACTGTGCAGAGGACACACTACACTAACTTGTAAATACTGCAGCTGCCTGAGGTACTAATAGGATCAGAAGAACACCACCAATTTTCTTCAGGTAGCTTTAGGTGCCCACTGTGCAGAGGACGCATTACACTAACTTGTAAAAGCTGCAGCTGCCTGCAGTACTAATAGGATCAGAAGAACACCACCAATTTCTTCAGGTAGCTTTAGGTGCACACTGTGCAGAGGACGCACTACACTAACTTGTAAATACTACAGCTGCCTGTGGTACTAATAGGATCAGAAGAACACCACCAATTTCTTCAGGTAGCTTTAGGTGCACACTGTGCAGAGGACGCACTACATTAACTGTAAATACTGTAGCGAATAGGACTCTAATAAGATCAGAAGAACACCAGCAATTTTCTTCAGGTAGCTGTAAATAATGTAAAAACACCAGCCTGCCTGTCAGTAGGAAGAGAATAACAGGAACGGATCTAGCTAAACTGAATATAGTGTATGTATATATGTCCGGGAACATTATAGTGCAGCACAGCGCACATATAAAGCATTACAAGTGTCACCCTGGATAACCTGTTGTCACACAGAAAAAAAGGGAAAAAACACCGGCTCAAAACAGCCAAAATAGGGAGGCAAAAAAGGGGTAACTGACCATATCTCCCAAGCACTACGGCCCTGGCAGAGTAATGCGAGCTCAAGCCTCCATAAGAGTGCGAGGCAGCGCCACAATGCCAGCCTACAAGGGGAAAGGGACATAAAGAATATAAAAAATAAAAATAAAAAATAAAAACTACAAATAAGTGAATATACCAACATACACCTTGGTGCAGGACTGGATGACCGGTAAGAGTGACCCCCCTAAACAGCCAGCCACCTGAGGGGAAAGTATCAAAAATCATGTCCCTCACAGTCCATGCACCAAAACATAGATTATAATCAACCCCCATAGAACATGTTAATCTAAAGCATATATATTGTATTTGAAGGTTAGGAGCGAGGGGTGCATTGCGGCTCGAGAGCGGAGGTGCACATCACGCACAGCTGATGAAACAATTAATATCCCACTCAACATTCATGCCGTGCGGCGAATGTTGCAATGGGGGAGGCTGTTTTATGCCCCTGTTGAAGACTGTGTAGTCGAAACACATAGGGATGGCTATATCAGCTTTCCACATTGCTACATTTTATTTGCTTGTGATCACTTTTTATCTTGTTAAGATTTTTTATCTATTAAAACCCCTCATTTTGACCTACACCATGTGGAGTCCCCTTTCTTTTTTCACCCATGGTTCCACTTCTAAGTAGTTCCTCCCGATCTGTGTGTGTGATAGTGGTTCAGCTTCCATCCAGGACAACTACCCCACATCGGAGACCGAGATCTACAAGACATCACCCGGGTGGACATCACGGGAGGCTACCCCCTCATGCCTAATAGACGTACTGCTATACGGCAGATACGTCCTACGGATCCGGTAAGGGTACCCAACCTCTTTCATTTGAAGATGTGTGTGGCTTGTTACCTTTGGTCGCCTTCCATTTGAGTGTCAATTCACCTTCCAGGGTTTACAGCACCTCTCCCTCTGAAAGACTCTCACTGATTTTATTTGTATGGACTTTGGTCCCTTATCATCACTTCACTACATATTATAGACATTTTATCATACTTGACTGGTTGCTTTTCGCACTTTGTGTCACATCATTGCATTGTTTACTGATATATACTATCTTTCACCCATGTTTTAGCCCATGCTGGGTGATCCTAGCGCTGCACTTTATTATTTCTATGTTTCACACTGGGGCTGCAGGGGAGGCATTTTTCAGGCGCTATACAGGTGCTATTTTTAGCCCTTTAGCACCTGAAAACGCCTCAGTGTGAAAGGGGTCTTATCACTTCCTAGAGCTGCAAGTAAACAGAATGAACAGATGGAATGATCTCTCCTTCACGGAAGGCTCCAGGACACTTGAGTATTCCCCTACATTGCCACCTAAAGGCTTATTGATGCTGCACCACATTTTTATTTTTATTTTTAGGGTTGGCAAGGCCCTCATCAACTGGTTGGTAATGGAGTTATACTTGGACGCCTTCCACTCTTTCCAAAGAGGTTTTCATTAGGTCCCCATGCATTGAGGCTGCAATATTTTGCTGTCTATCTCCATAAAAACGGTCTCTTGACATGCATGCACATTGCAGATATCTTAGGCTCAGTAGGCTAGTTCGGCAGAGGTCGATGCTATACCATTCCACTCCACTCATATCTTGACTTCTGTTGAAACTCTAGATATGACTCCTGGAGTTAAGGGCTCGTATGCCCCTTAAGTTTTTATGTTTCTGGTTTATGCTATTTGCACCCTGACCCTAAATTGTACCAGCACAAAACTGAAATGCTGGATTTTTTTATGTTCATGTTTATTAAGTCACTAAAGCATATCAGACAAGGTTTAAATTGTTGTGGTCATAGTACTGTTCACTATATATGAAATTCCCCGGTAGGCGCTGGCCTTGTGGAGGAGGATTTTTACAAGTTACTGCCTTTCCTACTATACTTCGCAGATGAACTAGCATGATTTAATCTTATCAATGGTAATTAGATGCATTACACATAACGTGCAAGGCTTTAATTCTTCCCACAAGCATAAGAAAGCCTTTACAAGTTATAAAAGGTTGGGCGCACAAATTATATTACTACACGAGACATTTTGCCTCCAATAATCATCCTACTTACTTTCACAGAACATATAAACAGGCTTTTTTTATATGCTGTACCCATTGAAATGTAGAGGGGTAGCTATATTATTACATAACACATTCCCCTTTGAGGTATAACATGTTTTCAAGGACCCAGACAGCAGACTACTTATAATCAAGGGTCTGGTGGCAGGGCAGGAACTCTTGATTGCAAATGTGTATGCTCCCAAATGTAGCACAAGCTATCTTTTTTGCAGCCTTTCAAAAAACCCTTGAAAGATACTCTTCAGTGCATATGTTTATAAGCGGTGACTTTAACCTTGTGGCCCACCCCAAGATAGACAGGAACATTGCCTCTTTCTTCTCTAAAGCATTCCCCAAATCACTGACTAGAACACTACATTCATTACAATTAACAGATGCTTGGTGTCCACATAACACTGGAGCTAAGGACTGCACATTTTATTCCCACCCCCACGACGCTTTTGCCAGGTTGGACTACATTTTTTGTACCCCCATTATTCTAGCTAACTCCACCAATTCTGAATCCATCTCTGCCCATGGTCTGCCCATAACATTTTAACCATATCTACTACTCTAATTGGTTTGTCAGACACTCCATAAAAACACTATGCCCCTATTTTAACCCCACACTTAACCACTATGTTTAACAGAATTCTTAATGGTGATCATTTCCCGAGTGAAATGACCTTGATCATTATGTCCCTATTACCAAAACCCCTTAAAGACCATTTACTCCCACAAAACTACAGGCCGATATCGGTCTTTAACAATGATCACAAAATTTTTAGTCCTGCTTTGGCTGATAGACTGGCTATTATTATAGAAATTCTGACCTTTCTGATCAATCAGGATTCATTCGGAATAGATTCATCACTGATAATATTCCTCTGACTATGAATGTTCTCCAAGACGCTAACCTCCATGCAAAACAGGTCCTACTATTGAGTCTTGACATTAACAAGGCTTTTGATAGCGTACTCTGGCCTTACTTGTTTTCGGTACTACAACGTATGGGCTTTAAAGATACATTTTTGACTGGTGTACAAGCTCTTTACTACCTTCCCAGAATCAAATTACCAGGATGCAACTCAGACTTTTTCACACTGGGCAGGGGTACCCAACAGGGATGTCCCCTGTCACCTTTATTATTCACCCTAGCGCTAGAACCCTTAGCAATAGCTATTAAACAACACCCAGATATAACTGGATACCCCATTGAATCTTCTGAATTTAAACTCTGCATGTATGCAGATGATGTTATGCTCTATTTGACTTATCCCCAAAACTCCCTGCCCAATTTATTCTCTATATTATCTAAATTCACCTCTATCTCTGTAGTTTTAGTCAATATTACGAAATCTACAGCTCTCCCAATTAATATACCCACTGCTCAGTGTGAGGCACTCCGAGGATCCTTTCCTTTCCAATGGTCAGTTGACAAAATACCTTATCTCGGCATATACATCACACCACAGTTATCTTATATTTTTGCTTCAAACTATCCACCATGTGTATCCCGTCTCTGGAGTTCCTATCGAATTTCATGCTTAGGGAGAGTCACGGCTGTCAAAATGAATCCGTTACCTAAACTTTTATCTGTTTAGAGCCCTTCCCATCACTATCCCAAAAACCTTTATTGACAATCTACAAAAAGATGTATTTGTTTCAATATTTTTTTTATTGAGTATTTCATTTAAAACAGAAAGGTTAATACAGGTCGTGTAAAACAATCGATATACAACAAATACATTTGAATAGAACTTTGAGCTTGTTTTGTAGTAACATAGTCAAATCTTATCAGAAAAATAAACTGAAGAGTGCATACTCATATGATTCAAGAAAATCTCATTGTTTGTTAGTACTTTTTAGGCCATATGGACCATCGTTTGTCAAAACTGTGGCATTGCATAGAATTAATGGCTATAAGACGTTTAAATGTGTAGTTTCTATGGACTGCTCTCGTGATGTCTGTTAGGACAAAAAGGATGTGGGTCACTACTGGTCTGAGGTTAGGTGGGAATTTCTCTATACCTAAATGTAAGATTGCCAGAGCCGGTGTCGAAGGGGTTAATACACCTGTTATAGAGGAGATTAGTTGGAATATTTGGTTCCAAAGGCTTCTAACGTTTGGACAGTGCCAGAGCATGTGTATTAAGCTTCCTATTTGTCCACAGTCCCTCCAGCTTTGTGCAGATGATCCTGGGAAGCAGTTGGCCATTCTATATGGGGTGTAGTGCTACCTGTTTGCCATTTTTATTGCCAGCTCCCAGTGCTTAATGCAGAGTGAGGCTTTGTGTATTTTCCTGAAGGTGTGTTGCCATTGGACGTCTGAGAATGTGGTGCCTAAGTCATCCTCCCATTTGCCCATTTCTACGGTTTTCCTGAATGTAAGCTTGTTGCCTAATAGATTATAGAAAAGTGATATACCTTTCCCTTCTAATTTGGTAGTCGAGATAGATTGCCAAGCTTTAGGAGGTAAGCTTATCTGTGGGCTTGGCTGTCGTTGTAGAAAATGAGTTATTCGTAAGCATGTGAACAGCATGTCGCTCGGCTTTTGGTATTGGGTCATAATTTGTTCTGTGTTTTTAAGTAGAGGACCGTTGTATAAGTCTAATATGTACGTAATGCCCTGGTCTTTTAGGCCTTTTACTGACAGCATTGGGATTTTTGCTTCTAATACTTGTAGAGGCAACCTATAGTTCTTGTACCTTGGTTTGTTTTTGATTAAGGAGAAATCTCCAAGCTTTTAATGAGGTCTGCATGGGTGGAGAAATAGTAGACAGGTCCCATGGTGACCATGTGTTGCCCAAAAGTAGAGATATTAGGTACTTTGTTGGTGCTGACGAGTTTTCTATATCTACCCATAGTGGTGTATCATGCTCGTGTAACCAGTATTTGGTGTGATCAAGTCTAACTGTCCATAGATAGTCATATATATTTACCAATCCTGCTCCTCCCACTTTACTATGGAAGGTAAGGTGGTTGAGTGAGCATCTGGCTTTTTTGTCCCCCCAAACATATTTCCCGCTTATACTGGACAATCGTTTAAGGTATAGTTGTGGTATATGAATTGGTAGGGTGCGGAAAACGTATAAGATTTGTGGTAGTATCATCATTTTGTAAGCTTGTATTTTACCTAGCCATAATATTTCTCTTTTCGACATTTCCCTTAGCTGGGTTTCCAGTTTGGTAAGTGGCAGACTCATGTTAGCCTTAGCTAGTGCAGACATTGTGTTAGTTATTTTGATTCCCAGGTAGGTGATATCTCTATTGCTCCATGAATATGGTAGCTGTTTTTGTAGTAGGTTTCTCATGGGGTGTGGAATTCCCACATCTAGGATTATAGATTTGGTGCAATTAACTTTGTAATATGAGATATCGCCAAAATCCAGTAGGATTTGATGGGCTTGTTTTAGGGACAAAAGTGGGTTGGTCAGAAGCAGGATGACGTCGTCTGCAAATAAGTTTATGGTATGAATGCTAGATCCTAACTGGAAACCCGTAATCATGGGGTGTGTTCTAATTGCTTCCGCTAGTGTTTCAATCATGAGATTAAAAATGGTTGGTGACAAGAGACAGCCTTGCCTGGTCCCGTTAGATATGTTGAATGCTGTGGATAGGAAGCCAGCTGAGTAAACCTGTGCAGACGGGCATGAGTACAGCGCCATCATAGCTGTTAGAATAGAGCTCCCGAAACCAAACTTTGTTAATACTATTTTCATGTATGTCTAATGGGCCCTGTCAACCACCTTCTCTACATCAATAGATATTAGCAGAGATGGCTTTTGTTTTTTTCCAGCATGGTGTATCACATTTATGATTCTTCTGGTTGCATCCGAGGTTTGTCTCCCCTTCACAAAACCCATCTAGTCACGTTGGATGATTGCGGGAATTATAGTCATTAATCTTTTGGCCAGTAATTTTGCATATGTTTTGATATCAGAATTGAGGAGTGATATTGGTCTGACGTTAGCTGGTGTATTGGGATCTTTTCCCGGCTTGGGTATTGTCACTATGTGTGCTCTCAACATTTCGTGGGGGAAATGCGCATATTCTGTCGCTTTGTTAAAGACCGTTTGCATGTGCGGTGATAGTATTTGTTTATGCGTTTTGAAGTATTCGTTAGAAAATCCATCTGGACCCAGGGACTTACTGTTTGGGAGTGTGTCTATAACTAGCTTTATTTCTTGGTGAGTAATTGGAGTGTTTAGTTCAGCTAATTGCTATTCAGAGAGAGATGGGAGGTTCAATCCCTGCAGGAATGATTGTATTTATTCCGTGGTTGGTTGAAGGGTGGTGGAATCATTGTGAAGGTTATATAATGAGCTGTACTAGGCAGCGAATTGATTCACTATATCCTGTGGGTTGATAATTTTGTGGTGTAGTGTGGGGTGTTTTAGGTATTCTATTCTAGATTTTGTGCGCACTGCTTTCAATCTGTTTGCTAGGTATTTGCCTGCTCCATTAGCATTAGCGTAGTAGTTCAATAGCAAGCGTCTAAGATGTTTAGCATATTGTTATGACGAGTGTTCCCTCAATTATTCCCTGAGTGTGGTCAGTTTGTGTGTTAAATTAGATGTGGGCAAGTTTTTATTTAGGGTTTCAGTGTTGTTCTTTTAATAATTTAGTACGTTTTTGTGTATGGCTTTTTTTTCTCTAGCCCCTAGTTGGAGAAGTATGCCTCTCATATAGGCCTTGTGTGAGTTCCAAAGGATATAATGGTCTGCTACTGACTCTTTATTATCTAGTAAGACATTTTGAAGGTGTTGAGAAATTTTTGTGTGGGTTTGGGGTTCTTGTAATAATCGTACATTACAGGTCTGACCACGTGATGTCATGTATTGTAGTTGATTCTACTTGTTGTAAGAGCCACTTAAAAATATCAATACGTGAGTATGAGCAGTGTCTATGTAATAAAAAGGTATAGTCCCTTTCATTAGCATGGAGGCATCTCCACGTGTCGAACAGTTCTTCCTTGTGGAGAAGTGCCTGGAGGGAAACTGTACCTTTAGGTTTACTGGTGGTGGTGTCCAATGCTGGGTCTGAGATTAAGCAGGATGCTACTGAATTTCATAGAATTTACCTTCTTGAGTACTTTCTTCACAAAGCGAATTTGGTGGGAGTTTGGGGAGTATAGTGTAACTAAGCTATAAGGTTTAGAGTTAATGTCCCCGATGACGATTAAGAATCTCCCTCCCTCATCCAGAAATGTCTCCTTGGGTTGGAAGGATAGAGAGCTTTTTATGGCCATCATGACTCCTCTTTTTTTGCAGTGGGGTGTGCAAGCCATGAATATGTGCGAATAGTCCTTGTGGGAACAATGCAGGATTTTGTTTAATTGGAAGTGGGTTTCCTGTGCACAAAGGAAGTCCGCTTTGTGTTTACTTGCCTTTTTCCATAGGGAGAATCTTTTCGCTTGGTGGTTTAGTCCCCGTGCGTTAATAGAAAGGTATTTAATTGTCATTGTACAGGTGTTGTAGAGTTCTGTATGGTCATATTGTGCATATACTCACTGCGTCCGCAGGGTGTTTACTCGTATTAGTCGAGTCATATTGAGGGGTGCTTCTTGTGCTGGATGCCTTCAGTGGAGGGGTAAGAGTTGTTGCGTACCTGTCTGCATATATCGAATGAACAACAAAAGGAACAAGAGTAAAAAAAAAGCAAAAAAAAGAAAGTCAACATGGGTAACATAAGAAATGGATCTTAGAACGGATCCGTGTGCAGGTATAACTGCTACTGATTCTTCCAAGGGGAAGAGGAGAAGAAAAACTTATATCTCCTGTCCCCGGAGATTATTAAATGTTAACATGTATTTCCTTTATGAGCTTCCACCAGCATTTTTCTTGTGCGACCGCTTGTGGGTTACTACTTGCCAGTCGCTGTGCATTGTTTGTGGGTCTGCCATAGGTGAATATTGTGCAGCCTGATCAGGAAGTATATCCCACTTCCGCAGGGCTGATATCCCTTCATCCAGTGTCGAGATCAAAGAAGTGACCCCATTGTGAGTGATAGTGTGGCTAGGTAGTTCCATTTGTTGAGGATTTTATGATTCCTCAGCGCCTTAGTGTTCGTCGCCAAATTGCGGCATCTCTGCAGCGTGTGTCTGGAGAGGTCCGGGAGTAGCCTTACATTTGCGTACTGTGGAGGGATTAATTCTTGCTTACGTGACGCCTGCAGAATGTGTTCCTTCATGTGGTAGTAATGGACTCTCAACAAGACATCCCTGGTGGTGTCATCAGGGATAAAAGTTGGTTTGGGGACCCTATGGATCCTGTCCACAATAAGGTCTTGGGCTGTCAGGTCTAGTACGAGTGTGGAAAACATGGCGTGGGCATATTGGAGGAGTTGATCAGGGGGCACAGACTCAGGAATGCCTCGCAGCTTGAAGTTATTCCTCCTGGATCTATCTTCGAGGTATACGATTTTGTCTTTCATCCACGTCATGTCTTCTCCCTGTGCCGTGTGGGCCTCTACCATCATGTTGTATGAGGAGGTATATTCCTCCATCTTGCTTTCCACATGATCCACTCTGAAACCTAAAGCTTGCACTTCCCTCTGGCACTGGTTGATCCCTCTGACCATATCAGCATGTAGTGACGATCTCAGTGACAGTAACATTTCTTTTAAGACTTTGTCAGAGATGGGCCTGTCTGCTGTGGGGAAGTCAACTATAGGGTCCCCTCCATGTGCACTCTGGGCTGGTGTGGTGTGTTGCGGCCCTCTTACCTCCATGGTAGGGTCAGCCTGTGGCCTTGCTGAGGATTCTCTCCTCGACTTTGTTTTAGCTGGGCTTCTAGTGGTGGGACTGGAGGTCCCATAGGAGGATTCACTGTGTAGCCTGGCCGTGGGGAGAGAGGAGGATGCCATCCCGTGGCTGCCGTGCGTTCCGGGTCCGTGAGCATGCAGCTGGTCTCTCGCGCCACCGCCTTTTTTTTGTAGCCTGTGCTGGGCTGAGGCGAAATAGTCCGGGATTTTGTGCGGCTTTTGAGGGCCTTTCTCCGTCTGGGCATCCTCACTGTAAGCAGGGGGTTCTTGCCGAGCGGGTAGTGGTGTTTGGGGCTGTGGATGGCACCAGTGGGCTTGGATGGCGGCGGATTATCTCCGGTGGATGGACGGAGCTCTCAGATTATGCATCCATCTTGGAGCCCGGTTGCTACGACCCCCTACAAAAAGATGTTAATAGTCAATAGCAAGCCAAAAGACCTAGATTCTCTAGATACGTTTTATATAAATCTCAGTCTATAGGTTGCCTAGGATTACCTAATCTATGGTTATACTTTCTAGCAGCCTGCTTTTCTCAGATTGCCCAATGAAATATACCAAACTACAAGGTACCTAGGGTGAAATTTAAATCCAACTCCATCCACCCTTATTGCCTCCCATATGGTCACCCTCTAACTCTAACCATAAACTTACCTCCCATAATTCTATTGTAACTCAGTCTTTAATCCTCTGGAATTGCTATAAAAGTAAACTTAGACTGATCTCATCTGCACCTCAAGGTTCATACTTCCTAGAAGAACCTTTATTTACCCCAGCTTTTGACAACCCGGAGAGCTTCTCATAATGGCAGACTGGACTGATTCCCTTGTCACCTTAGCAGATCTCCAAATAGGTGGTGCATTTGCCACTGTTGATCTCTTATGTTCACAGAAGCAAATCCCACTTTGGGAACATTATCACTATGTGCAGATAAGGCATTTTTATATCTTGCATTATAGCCTTTCCCCATCTTCCCCACCTACACCCTTTGAACAGCTTTGCCATGACTCTCCCAGAGGTAAAGACCTAATTTCAGACCTCTTTAAAGCTGCATTAGCTTCCTATTTCTCTAGTGAGCTTCCTTATAGGAACAAGTGGGAAACTGACTGAGATGCACAGTTTACTCCAGAAGATTGGGATAGGATTCTGGATAACCTACGTAAATGTACAAAGTCCCTAGCAGTTAGGGAAACTGCCTATAAGGTATTGACCAGATGGTATTATACCCCTTCCAGACTCCAAGCCATCTTTCCGGGATCATCCGGACTCTGTTTTTGCGAATGTCCACTCTTGGGTACCTTGAAACACACTTTTTGGGAGTGTGGGCTACTCTCTCCGGTGTGGAATAAAATACCTTCTATATCTTCAGTGATATCAGATATATCCCTAAATCTCAACAATCTCGATGTGTCTCTATTCCAGGTGTCCTTTACAGGGAGGAAAGATTAATACGCACTATTTGCGTATCGACCTTGTGTGCTATTGCTCTACACTAGAAGTCCCCAGCAGTACCCCTGTCCTCCATACTAGATAGGGTCGATGGTGTTATGCTGATGGAAAGGATTTTATATACCCCACAGGATAAAATGCACCTGTTGATCGTAAATGGGAAGCTTGGAAAACTCATAGACATATTCTGCTATCTTTTTTTTTTTTTTTTTTAAACAAGTTTTTATTGAATTTTTCAGAAAAAAGTTTACAGGTACAGCAAGAAGTAAATGATTGTACATTAAAAAGCAAGAGTGCGGGCGCAGCCGCAATAGTTGTGTGATAAGATATTACATTCATATGTGCATTCTTAAGGAAAGACGCAGATGTTAAGTATAGCATTTGTCATATATTGTGTGGGATATTTAAATTGTCATGCATAACTGGAATATTATAACTATATTGTAGGGTGGAGAGAGGTGGAAGTCTTTATGAGGTTTTGTGGATGTATGGCTCAGTGTTACCTCCATACTTTCAAGACTTAACGTATCTTGTTTGCTAGTGTGTTTGCGGATGTAGAGAGTATAATGTAATAAAAGGAAGGAAACAACGTAGGGGAGAGGGGGTGGTAAACGTACTCGGGGAAGAGAGGATGGAGAGCCTATGGGGTGACACTGGGTTAGTAGGTATCCAAGAATGAGCCGTTATCTTGTGCTGTTTATCTGGATGGCGCAGACGCTTGTGGCATATGAAGAAAAGGGGGGGGGGTGAAGTGAACGATAGGTAGTAGTATCGGGGCAGTGATGAAGGGATATGACTTTAGCGTGTGCTGCCTTCTGGTATAGTCAGTTAGGTCATTGTTAGTTTGTATTCGTTCGTAGTGGTGAAATGTATCCAGCATGTCCATGTTTTCGTGAATTTAGTCTGTGAGTCGTTAGATTGATGGATAAGGTCTTCCATGATCTTTGTCTGTTGAATGCGGTGGAACCATTCTTTTATAGTAGGCGGTTCTGTGGATCGCCACTTAAGGGGAATACACATTTTTGTGGCGTTCACTAAATGCATGGCTAGAGAATGCCTGTATGCCGGTAGTCGTGTCTTAGAATGGTGCAGAAGGAACATTTGAGGTTCAAAGTCCAAGGTATAAGTGGTTATATGTGTGATCAGTTCGTGGACTTTCACCCAGAAAGGTTGGATTTTGGTGCAAGACCACCAGATATGTAACAAGGATCCAGTGTCTGTGTTACATCTCCAGCATGTAGAAGGAAGTGTTCGGTTGAATTGGTGTAGAAGTTGTGGTGTTCTACACCACCTGGAGAATAATTTGTATGCATTTTCTTGGATTTGCATGTTCATCGAACCTTTGTGAATCAAAGTGTAAATGTTTGCCCAATCTTGGTCGTTCAGCTGAATGGAGAGATCTCGTTCCCATTGGCGGTTGGTCCAGTGTTTTGTAGGGGTGAGGTCGTTAAACAGGAAGTTATAGTTTTGTGAGATCAGGTGAGTGAGCGTGTTCTCGTTTAAACATAGGTTTTCGAATGGTGTTGTAGGTCGGGACCATTTCGGTGCAGGAGAAGGTCTATTGAAGAAGTTTCGTAATTGTACATATGTCCAGAAGGGAAATTCGTCTATGTGTAATTTTGAGGCTAAGTTAGTTTGGGATAGGAGGCTATCGTTCTCGAAAAATTGATTTGCTCTGATAGTTTGATGGGGCCAAATATCCGTTAAGAAGGAGATATGCATGCCCGGAGGGAACTCTGGGTTTAGGCGTATCGGAGTGATTGGGCCTTTGATTGAGGAGATGTTGTGTTTAGTACATGTATTTCGGAAAGATATTAATGTAGGGTTAATCAGCGGGTGTTGAGAGTAAGCAGGGGGTAAGAATTGAGGATCGATCCACGGTGTGTGGTGGATGGGTATATGTGAGAGTGATTGTTCTATTTGAATCCAAGCTTTATGTTTAGTATTAACATTCCAATCAACGATCCTAGCCAGGTGACATGCTTGTTGGTATTTGCGTACGTCAGGGAGCCCTATCCCTCCTAGAAGTTTGGGGTTTGTCAATCTCTTGAAGCTAAGTCGTGGGCGTGTCTTCCCCCAAATGAACTTCGTACAAGTTTTTTGGTATATGGAGAAGAATGAGGGTGGTAGTTTAATCGTACCAGTTTAAGTTACCATGATCTGTAAGAACAATGCCCTCAGGTATATTCCTCTGATTCTTTATGTACCTGACATTTTTGACAGTTATTTTGTAATGGCTCTTCTGTATGCTTCTGAATTGTTCTTTGTTTTTGTATGCAAGCTTATATTGTGACATCTACTCTTTGTTGTATCTTGTCACAAAAATGTATATTTTATATACTTTAATAAAAAAAAAATGTAAACAAAAAAAAGAATTAGGGTAAGAAGGATGTTGTCTGTAAACAATGATATTTTAAATGCCTTGCTTCTTACTGAAACGCCATAAATGTTTGGGTCCTGGCTGATATGGGCAGCTAAGGGCTCAATACAGAGGAAAAACAGTAGGGGTTGAGGGCACAGCCCTGCCTCATCCTGTTTGAAATAGAAAAAGATGAAGACGTGGGAAAGGGCATTTTGTCCTTGTCCAACGGAGCTTTATATAAGTGCCGAAGGGCTCAAAGGAAATGTCCTTTAAAATCGAACGTACTTAAGTGTAGGGAAAAGAAAAGGCCAGCTTAACCCATCGGAAGAAAAGGCCAGCTTAACCCATCGGAAGCCTTTTTGCATCAAAATTTAATAAGAGAGCATTGGTTTTCTTCTTATTAACTAATGGTCCAGTGTGATCCAGTGTGGAAAGTGGGGTTCCCCAGGGTTCTGTTCTGGGACCAATCCCATTTAATTTATTTATAAACGACCTGGAGGATGGGATAAACAGCTCAATCTCAGTATTTGCGAACGATACTAAGCTAGAGCAATAATTTCTCTGCAGGATGTGGAAACCTGGCAAGAAGATCTAAACAAATTAATGTGGTGGGCAACTACATGGCAAATGAGGTTTTTGTGGAAAAATGTAAAATTATGCATTTGGGGGCAAAAATATGAATGCAATCTACTCTCTAGGGGGAGAACCTCTGGGGGAATCTAGGATCGAAAAGGACCTGGGGGTCCTAGTAGATGACATACTCAGGAATGGCATTCAATGCTAAGCTTCTGCAAGCAAAGCCAACAGAATATTGGCATGCATTAAAAAGAGGATTCACTCCAAAGATAAAATGATAATTCTCCTACTCTACAAGACTCTGGTCTGGCCGCACCTAAAGTATGCTGTCAAGTTCTGGGCACCAGTCCTCAGGAAGGATGTGCTGGAACTGGAGAGAGTCCAGAGAAGGGCAAGAAAACTAATAAAGGGACTGGAGGACCTTAGTTAAGAGGAAAGATTACGAGCACTGAACTTATTCTCTCTGGAAA